>NC_133542.1:28778825-29081503 GCF_048773025.1 Camelus bactrianus
CCCTTGGCTTTCTAGCATCTTTTTTTTTTTTAATATTATCTTCTGTCTCATTTCTTTGTCATTGCATCTTTATGCCATTTTTTGTACTATAATATTACAAGACTTTAGGGTCAAGACAGAGGTAAATGCATGTGTTCATTTCTCCCAACTTCATCTTAGAGTCAGTAGTCACTTCTCAATGGTAGGATCAAAGAAGTGTAAAGGCTTTAAATAAACTTGTCTTGCTTGTGCATTTTTCATATATGGGGCAGATTCAGAGGCATTCACACAGCGTTTTTCTTTCATAGGATTCATTACAAATTCATCAAGAGAATACAAATAGCATTACCCTCCATCAAGCTTTATATCATACATTTGTATTCTGTTCTCCAGTTTCCAAATCACTTCCATGTATTTATCTGCTTAGGTCCTTGAAACAACTCTTTGAAGTAGACAGGGCAGGTATTAAAATTCCCATCTGACAAGTGAGGAAAGTGGGGCTCATAAGCATTGAATGACTTATCCAGACTAGTAACCCAGGTCTTGGAATATGAGAAACCTGATTCATTTCCTTCGGCCCATGTTTTTTTCTAGTGGCAATATTTCTGCTTTTATAACTTACCTAGAATGGCATTCAACCCAGTAGGAATGGATCCATTTCCCACAGTGTGGCCAGATTGGCCCATGATAGTCTACAATGGGACCACCTGTGGTAGATTAAAGAATCATAAGATTCCTGGACCCCAACTCCAAGCAATTATGATTTGTAAGCTCTACTGTCTGAACTAAGTATCTATTTTTAAATAGCTCCCTAGATGATAGTGGTGTGTGCTTGACAGAGAACCACTGCCCTAAAGGACCTGGAAATGGTCTGGAGGGGTCCCCTGGGCTTCAAATCACATGCCAATGTCCAGAATGTAGCAATGTAGCCGTTCAGACAGCAGCCATCCCAGGCTGCCACAGTCATAGCTAATAGCTCCTTCCCTGCCATTCCCCACTGTGGCCCTTGGCAGACCTCGCTTCTGCCCTCATTACATGGCCTGCCCACTCACATAACGGAGACTCCCTAGCCAGCTCCCTCCACTGCTCTGTTTTAGCTTGTGAGACTTCAGGGACTTCCTGAAAAAAATTAAATTGAAAAACTTCCTCCTTGATAACTTAGGACCTCTTGTGGAACTCAGCTCTCTTAGGTGGCCCCAGAAATGTTATCCCTGGCTCTCAGGTGGCCTGCTAGCTGGAAAATATAAAATCCAAATACCTTTTAGGCATCAAAATGCAGGTACATGCATATGAATGCACGGCAGTGCACAGTTGAAGAGGCCTCTTTTCTAGACCCTCAAGGTCCATGAGCTGAGGAAGATGAAAGAATGACAGGGAGCAAGAAGAGAGCTGTGTAACAAGAGTCTAAGTATTCTATTTACCACTGAGAGAAAGAGAAGACTGAGCCTGTTTGTCAGGCCTATGAGAGATCACCATGCACATCTCAGCTCAAGAGACAGAGTACCCTTCTAGGACAGCATTGCTCTAAGGAAGGAGTTGGGTGCATGAATCTGTAAGCAATAACTCAGTCGTTGGAGGGGAGGTAACAATGAAGGATGACTTTGACTATGGGTTTTCCTGTGGACCAGATAGGCATGCCCCAGGGGACATACCACTTCCAGGGCCCTCTTTTAGGGGTTCCTTCTACATACATCATTTTGCCGGTAGCACAACACCCAAACCCTAGACCAGCAAGTAGACTAGAGGGGAAACCTGACCCAGATACAGTTAGTAAAGGCTAAAGGGGACTATGACCTGGCCTGGAACAAGAGCAGTCAAACAGGAAAAGGACAATTAAGTTAATCTGACTCTTCAAGAAATACATTTAATTCATTCAACAAATATTCATTGAGCACTAGCTCTATGTAGATGTTTTATTATTTTTGAGTTTTATTTTTAAAATGCTTCCATCGAACATACTCTGTGCCAGGCCCTAGTATGAGTGCATTGCAAATATTAATGTATTTAATTCTTACAACATCCTAGTAAGTTAGCTGCTTTTATCATCCCCATTATGAAGGTTAAAAAAAAAAGGTACAGAATGCCTAAGTAACTTGCCCCCAGGCTACACATTTATTAAGGGGTAGGGCCACTCTTTTAAGTACTAGAGATATATCAATGAACAAAAGAGACCGCAATACATGTCCTTATCAAGCTTATTTTCTACTGGTGAGTTTGGTCTGGATATTTGGAGAGAGACTCAGGGGACTGGGAGCATAAGCTGGTAAAAATCATGGGGCGAAGGCTGGCAGCAAAGGCCAAATGGCAACAGATGCCTAGGAAGGAAGTGTGAAGGTGATGATTGCCCATGATAGAAAAGTTAAAGATCACTGAACCGAGGGTGAGGGCCCAACAGGATAAACAGGTCCCAAGAAGGACATTCCTGTTGCCAGTCATGTTCATTTCCAGGAGGCCAGATGCTTCTTAGAGCCCTGTGAGGCCCAGCTACATGGCTGAGTTTTGCATCCTCTTATCCCTGCAGTAAGACCACCAGTACCAAAATAATCTGAATGCATTTTTGTCCTTCACATCCTTAAGAGCCTCCAACAGTCAGCCCTGTGGAGCCCTAATCCCTTCGTGAAAGCAAGGACTGCAAGAAACAAAACCTCAAAAGGCAGTGTACACAAAAACAGTCTCCTTGAGGGATTAAGAGCATGAAGTTGCAGTACTTTGAGACAAGCACAGCCACAAGAAGGGGACTAAGGATGGGATGACAGTTCCTCCTGCTTCAGAGAAGTGCAGGGCTGGTGCAGGGTATCAGTGGGAATTAACCTTAGCTAAGAAGGGTGGTGGCAGTCTGGACCCTGCGATCCCCAACTTCAGCCATTGGTGCCAGCAGCGTATCACTGCATCTTCGGAATTACAACAGGGGCGTCATCCATGTTGCTTCTGGGTATGATAAGGGACAGTTTCAGCATTATCAGCAGGTATAGAAGAAAGTCCCTCTCCCTCAGCCTGGAGGCAGTGCCATCTGAGGCCGCTGACATTCCTAAAGTTATACTGGAAAAGAAACAGAGCAAATGGCAGTCACCGTGTGGAAACCAAGAGGATTTATTTATAAGCACATCTGAGATATCTCTTGGGGACTCTCAGACATAATTGAGGAGCATTTGATAGGACACTGGAACATTGCAATAGCAATACACTGCTTGTAGTTAAAAGTAATACTGTTTATAAATTTTTCACTGAGACCCCATTTAAACCTTCAAACTGATGAGACCGAAGGGGAATGAATCCTTCCTTCCTTCCTTCCTCCCTCCCTCCCTCCCTTCCTTCCTCCCTCCCTCCCTTCCTTCCTTCCTCCCTCCCTTCCTTCCTTTCTTCCTTTCTGTTTTTTTTTTTCTTTTTTTTCTTTTTGGTAAATTTTCCTTTGTCTCACCTCAGTCAGAGCTGTCCTGCACAGGGAATGCTATGTTTTACTAAGTCTGTGCCAGATCCCATTGGTCCTCATTCTCACCTCAGCTGTTAATCAGGAAGCCAGGTTCCAGCATTGAGTCAACACTAACGCTGGTAGGGAATACTCAGCAGGAAGCTTCAGCAGTTCTGATGCAAGTCAGAAGGATTTCCTGGCAAGAGCTGGCTCATTGGAATGTGCTCCATTAGGCAGAAGAGTCGGCATTAGTTGTAGAATCCTAAGCACTTCAAAGCTGGAAAGGTCCATGGGGATAGCCTCATTTCCTCATATCACAGATGGGGAACTGATTGAGAATTTTATGTGACCCTCTGCAGGAATTTCACGTTGCTTTGCCATTCCCCCATACCAAGCTTTACCAGCCTCTGCTGCTTTTCCCAGGAATAGTGCCAACCCTTCCAGCCCCCTAAGCAAATTGGCCTTTTCATCTCATCTCTTTCCTCCAGTTGAGTAGGGTAGTACCTGGAAAACTTGTTAACACCAGTCTGTTAGGTGAGCTGTATGGTCTTCAACATATCAAGGTCCCAGAGGTTGTAAGGTTGAAGATCAAGATGAAGATGGTGATGATGGTGATGATGATAAAAAAGAACCATAATGCTAGTAACAGTAGCAGCTCCCACTTTTTGAACAGGGCAGTATGCCAAATACTTTATATACATGCTCTCACTGAATGTTTACCATCACTTTTAAGAAATGGATGTTATAATCCCATTGTACTGATGGAGAAACTGTGGTTTAAATGTCAAGAGATGCATGCCAAGTCACAAGGTTATTAAGTGGTAGAGGAAAGTTTTGGCCTCAGATCATCCCTCCTTATGTTTTGCTAGATGATGTTCAGTAACCTCTTTCCTAACTCAGAAGGGAAGGGAATTCAGGTGTGTATGGGGCTGGACCACACTGGGCTGGAAGTGTTTCTACCATAGTTCTCTGTGACTGGTTCCCATTGACCATTTCCCTTTGCCCCCTACCTCCTTGTAGGTCCCAGGCATTTTCTATTGCCTGGGGAAAAAAACCTGGCAAGTCAAAACTCTTCTTAAATTCTGATTTATTCTTATTCACTGTGGGGAGAAAACCTAGAGGCAGAAGAGGCCTAGAGAGTCAGTCTTGAGGAAAATCAAATCAACCACATTTCCCATCCTTTTCATTTTCTAACTTACTTAAATGGAACTCTAATTGCACAAAACAACCAATTTTGTTCATTAAGGTTCAATTAAATTCATCTGAAACTCAGGGTAATGGCATTGTTGTTGAACAGCCATATTAAAGATGAAACATAATCTCTTTTGACTCCATTTCCTTTGACAAAATGAAGTTCAGCTACTAATGAGCTTGCAATACAAGGTCTCTTTTATAAGTGGCAACAAAGGGTGCAAATTTATGAACAGCAGTTTTTATTATCATCAACAGCCATTTCCTTTGTTACCAAAATACGTAGAAATGATTATGGGGCCCTTTTTCCTCCTTATTGCTTTGGGCAGGGTGGGGGAACTAGAGATAAATAGCTTCATAATCGTATCACAGTGAAGTCACACACTGAGAGCCCACAGGGGGTGGCCTCAAAGCCTTGATGTAGGGCACTTCTGTGGGCTAGACAGATATTTCAATTTCCAGTCTTGCAGGCTTCAGTCTCTCCCCCAGAGTCCTAATCTCTGTTTCAGAGTAAACAAGAAATGCTTCTCGCTACATAGCCTATCTCATGCCTTTTTGTAGCCTCAGGGAAGAATCTGTTTGTCCTCTAGAGTCAGGGAAGCAAAACAGGAAAAACCTGTTTAGGTAGCATGAGAATGCCTTGGCGAAGGGGCCTTCTCACCCTTTGGTGACACCTGACCAGCCCTTTCCATGAGTAGCCACCAGAATGGCATGATGCCACCATTTCCTTCCACGGGGCCCTGCTGTGTTCATAGTTAACCACACTTGGCAGCTTATCTTCCCCTGGTTAGCAGTCCTGTAACTTTCAAGCCTGATGATACTAATTCAGTACCCAAAACTAAGGTGCCATTAGTTCCTAGCCCAGTGAGAGTATACATCTGAGTGACATTCAGCCAAAGGAGTGGCTGGCATTCAACCAGGCTCAATGAGGGTCTGTGATGTGTGGGGGATCATAGGGAATACAGAGATGAATAAGGCTCTGTAAGTAATGAGTATTACCCACTGAGTACTGGGTATAACATAAGAGGGCCACACTTCCTTATCCAAAATCCTTGGGACTCAGATTATTTTGTGTGAGTTCAGAATTTGGGGGCTTTTAGAAACGTAATTTCATACCAGTTATCACATACTGCCTAACACCCAGTGAATTTTCTATAGTGATATGTTTGAATATTCATATTAAAAGAGGTAAAGAATATAAACAGCCTCAAATCAATTCAGTCAAGTTTGTTTCTAAGGCTAAACCTAAACCCAATACTACAGTGAATAGAAGTGGTGAGAGTGGGCATCCTTGTTTTGTTCTACATTTTACCAGGAAAGCTTTTCACCATTGAGCATTATCTTGGCTGTGGCACTGTTTGTCATAAATAGCTTTTATTATGTTGATATATGTTCTCTCTATACCCACTTGGTTTAAGACTTTTTATCGTGAATGGATGTTGAATTTTATCAAATTCTTTTTCTCCACCTGTTGAGATGATCTTGTGGTTTTTATCTTGTCTTTTGTTGTAACACATTGATCTGTGTTATGTTGAACCATCCTTGTGACCCTGGGATGAATCCAACCATCATATCGTGTGATCTTTTTTATGTGTTGTTGGATTTGGTTTGCTAATATTTTGTTGAGGATTTTTAATATCTATATTTATCAAGGATATTGACCTGTTATTTTCTTTTTTGGCAGTGTCTTTGTCTAGTTTTGGTATCAGAGTGATGGTGGCTTCTTAGAAAGAATTTGAGAGTGTTCCCTCCTCTTCAGCCTTTTAGAAGAGTTTGAGAAGGATCACCCACCGTAAGTTCTTTGTATATGTGGTTAAGATTCCCCAGCGAAGCCATCTAGTACTGGACTTTTGTTTGCAGGGAGTTGCTTTTGTTTTGTTTTTGTTTTTAACACATTCTATTTCACATTTAGTGATTGATCTGTTCAAATTATCTATTTCTTCTTGACTCAGTTTGGTCTGAGTTTGGTCTAAATTTTGCCTGTATGTTTCAAGAAACTTGTCCATTTCTTCTAGGTTGTCCAATTTGTTGGCATATAGTTGTTCATAGTATTCTCTTATGATTGTATTTCTGTGGTATTGGCTGTTATTTCTCCTCTCTCATTTCTTATTTTGTTTATTTGGGTCCTCTCTCTTTTCTTCTGGTGAGCCTGGTCAGATGTTTGCTTATTTTGTTTATCCTTTCAAAAAAAAAAAAAAAAAACCCAGCTCTTGGTTTTATTACGTTTCTCTGTTTTTTAAATCTGTTTTATTTATTTCCTCTCTCATTTTTATTATGTCCTTCCATCTGCTGGTTTAGGTTTTGTTTGTTCTTTGTTCTCTAATTCTTTTAGGTAGTAGGTTATGTTGTTTATTTGAGGTTTTTCTTGTTTTATGAGGAATGCCTATCTATATTGCTATGAACAGTGAATGCTGTGAATGCTTATAATCCCTCTTAGGACTGGTTTTGCTGCATCCCATAGATTTTGTATGGTAATGTTTTCATTGTCATTTGTCACCAGGTATTTTTTACTTTCCTCTCTGATTGCATTGTTGATCTAGTGGTTTTTTAATGGCATGTTGTTTAGTCTTCATGTAATTGTTTTTTTCCTCATTTCTCTTTCTGTGGTTGATTTCTAGTTTCATGACTTTGTGGTTAGAAAAGATGCTGGAAGTAATTTTTATCCTCTTAAATTTGTTGAGGCTTGTTTTCTGTCCTAATTTGCTGTCTATCCTAGAGAGTATTCTATCTGCGCTTGAAAAGAATATGTACTAAGAGTTTTTTTGGAATGTCCTGAAAATATCAATTAAATATAACTATTCTATTGTGTCATTGCCTTATTAATTTTCTGTCTGATAGATCTGTTCATTGATGTCAGTGGGGTGTTAGTCTCCTACCATTATATTCCTGTCAGTTTCTCCCTTTATATCTGTTACTATTTGTTTTCTGTCTTTAGTTGCTCCTGTATTGGGTACATACATGTTGACATGTATAATACCCTCTTGTACTGATCCTTTTATCATTATATAGTGTCCTTTATTTTTATGGACTTTGTTTTAAAATCTATTTTGTTGATAAAATTATTGCTATCCCTGCTTTCCCATCATTTCCATTTGCATGAAATATCTTTTTCCATCCCCTCATTGTCAATCTGTGTGTCCTTCACCCTAAAGTTGGTCTCTTGTAGACAGCATATTGTAGGGTCTTGTTTTATCATTTAATTTGCCACTCTGTGTCTTTTGATTGGAGCATTTAGTCCATTGACATTTAAGCATATTTATTTATTGCCATTTTAAACCTTGTTTTCCAGTTGATTTTGTATTTCTTCTTTGTTCCTTTTTCTTTTTGTTTTTCTTTTTTTGGTTTGATGGTTTTCTTTTGTGTTATGCTTAGATTCTCTTCTTCCTCTTTTTTTCTGTGAATCTATTTTATGTTTTTGACTTAACGGTTCCCCTGGTTTTCAAATATGTTAACCCATTACTATATGTACTTGCTTTAGCCTGGTAGTCATATAGGCTCAAACACATTCTTAAAAAGAGATTTTCTTACTCCCTCCCTCCATATTTTACGATTTTGATGCCCTGTTTTATATCTTCAAGTTTATTTTTTGCTGCTCATTGTAGTCATCATTTTCACACAGACAACGTTTTTTAATATACTGGCTTGTTTAAGTGATTTATTTTCCAATTGTGATTTTCTCTTTCCTATAATTCTTCTTGTCTATTTAGAGAAGACCTTTCAATATTTATTTTAGGATAGGTTTAGTATTGCTGTATTGTTTTACTTTTTGCTTGTCTGAGGAATTCTTTTTCTCTTTCTATTCTAAATGATAATCTTGCTGGGTAGAATATCCTAGCTTACAGGTTTTTCCCTTTTAGGACTTTGAATACGTCTTTCTGCTCCATTCTGGCCTGTAATATTCCTGTAGAGAAATCAGCTGATAGCTTTAAGCGTGTTCTCTTATAACTCTTTTTCTCTTGCTATCTTTAGAATCCTCTCTTTAACTTTTGCGTCTTTACTTACAATATATCTTGGTGTCGGTCTATTTGGGTTCATCTTATTTGGGACCCTCTGTGCTTCCTGTAGCTGGATATCTATTTCCTTCTTTAGGTCTGGAAAGTTTTCAGCCATAATTTCTTCAACTATGTCCTTGATCCCCTTTTCTCTTTCTTCTCCTTCTGGGATCCCTATTATGCATAGATTGGAATGCTTTATATTACCCTATAGGTCTCATATATTGCTTTTTTTTTATTAATTTTTTTTGTCTGCTGTTCTGATTGGGTGAGTTCTATTATTCTGTCTCCCAGATCAGTTATTCATTCTGCATTCTTAAGTTTGCTAATTATTGCCTTTAGCTCAGCTTTTATCTTGGCAGATGGGTTCCCTACTTTTAATTGGATCCTCATTATAGTTTCTAGTTCCTTGTTACAGTGATCTGCATTTTTGCAGACTTTTGTAATGCCTTCAGTATTTTTATTGTCTCCTTTTTGAACTCAGGATCTAGTAAACTAGAGATACCTGTTTCATTATTTGTTCTTTCAGGGGATTTCTCTTGTTCTTTTAATTGGGAGTGGTTCCTCTCCTTTTTCACTTTATTTTTATTTCTCTGACTATGAATTTATGAGGAACAGTTAGTCACTGTGGTCTTGAAGGGCCTTTTTTCTGTAGGAGAGTCCCCCTGTAGCCTGTATGAATCTAATATTTTTGGTGCAAAAGCTGCTTTTAGTGTGGTTGCCTGCCATGTCATTCCTCATGTGTGTGCTGACCATTATCCCTTTGATAGGGTATGTGATTGGTGTTCTGGTGACCTGCTCTGGATATTGAGTGGGGCCCCCTCTTTGCCCTGTGGCTATCGCAGCCTGGCTGTGGGGGCTATGAAATCAGTGCAGTCCCCAGCCTCGTCTCCACATATGAGTGCCTGCAAAGACTGCAGCTAATTCCAGACCTGCCCCAGCCACAGAAGCACCACTAATCCTCTTGGATGCCCCATATGCACTGAGCTTACAAAGGCACCAATGGCATAAGTCTGCCAAAGTTGCAAAGCTTTGTCAGACAGATCTCAGATTTCAGCCCTGTCTGTATGTGTGGCCAATAGCTTACAAGCTCCCTGAGCTCACAGAGGCAGAGCCAACAGTGAAGCTGCTATGGCAGGACCCGGCCCCTCCCTTCGCACACATGTTAATAATGGAGCTTCTCTGGTGGACCTGGGCTCCATCCTGTGCACAGCCCCAGTTGCAGCCAGCCCCTTTAAGTTGTCTCCATACAGCCAACCCAGTCCTCTCCCCAGATCTGTCTGCTGAAGCCCGAGTTTAACACCCAGCCCCCATGCTTATCAGCAAATGTGCATCTTGGGCTGAGGAGTGCAGCAGTTTGGCCAGGGCCATGTATACTAGTCTCTGTCCTGCCTGCCACAGTCTGGCTGATGCACTCTCCCCTTAGCCTCTGAAGCTCCCTATCTGTCCCAGCTGATCTCCCAGCCATTGTTGGGGGTTCCCAGGGTGAAGGAATTTATCTTCTTTCACAGTTCCCTCCCAGGGGGGGCAGGTCCCATCCACAATTCCTTTTTTTTTCCTCCTCTTTTGTCCCACCTGGTTACATGGTCATCTATTTTGCAGCTTTGGTTGTATGAGATCTTCTGCTAGGATTCAGTAGTTATTCTGTAGGAATGATTCCACATGCAGATGTATTTTTGATGTATTTGTGGGAGCAGGTGAGCTCCATGTCTTTCTATTCTGCCATCTTGATCTCTTCTCACAAATTTGAATGTTAATAGATTTCTCCTCTGAAACCACTTGAAATGCTCTCACAAAGGACATCATCAGCCTCCTAGTGAAAAATTGCATGATCTTACTTGGACTCTGCAGCATTTTCTTCCTGTTGACCCCTCCTGCTCTTTGGAACACTCTTTTCCCTTGACATCCATGACATCACAGCATCCTGGTTTCCCATTTCTTGGCCTCTTTCAGTACTCATTCACATGCCCCTCTTTTTCTACGTGACTAGGGGTAGCTATTCACTAGGATCCTGATTTTTTTTTTTATCATTTCTCGCCCTACTGTCATGCAACATGTTCTCTCCAAGTTACCTGCCCATCATTCCCCTAGATGTATTTATTTATTTAAGGCAGGTTTATTGCAGTGATACTTACAAAATCTGCCTGTGTTCAGTTCTCTGAATTTTGACATACAGTTCTCTTACCACCACTGTAATCAAGATAAAGAGTACTTCCATCAATCCAAAAACCATTCCTTTATGCTGACCCTCTGTTGTCATTTTCCTCCCTCACCTTCAGTCCCTGGCAACCACTGATCTCTTTTCTCTCCCTGTAGTTTTGCCTTTTCCAGAAGGTAAATTTCATGTATTTAAACATCTACCAATAAAGATGACGCCTTCCTCATTTACATCTCTAGTACTAACCTTTTGAGCTTCAGAGTCATCTGCCCAGTCCAGTGCTTTTGACTAGGTCAGGTTTAGAATCCTCTCTTCATGCATGGAGAAGGTTGAGTGATTCAAAATTTGCTTAACCTCTCTGAACCTTAGCTTCCCTCCCTGAAAGGGGAGAATGATAGATACTTCCTTTGCTGATTTCTTGGAGAGATTAAATAAATGCCACTAAGGAGCCTACCAGGCTGGATATACACAATAGATGCTCAGTAGATCATTAGTATCATTGATAATTTTCCATTTCTCCAAGGGGACCAGTACCTTCTGAGGATGGACCATGGGGTTTCTGAGTTTTCAGCCTACTTGCTAGGAATCATTCTCCTCACCAGTCAGTGCTATATGTCCCAGCAGCACGCTGGGTGAGAGGATGTGTAACACTTCCAGTGACTGCACATTTGAATTCTCAGGAAGTTCATGGTACAGTTGAGTCTTGCAGCCAACCAGTTACGACATGTAATGAGAATGCCTCATGATCTCTAGTTAGCTTTGAGTTTATGGAGCTGATTAATATCTAAAATGAAGATAGTTTCATTTCAGATCCTTTTTACTTAAAGGCAAAAATGAAGCACATTGTTATCTTGCAGCATATACTCCTCCAATATTTTTACTCATAAGACCTCCAGGTCATTTACAGTAATGAACACATTCTGGTCTTGCCTCACATGGGATGGGTACAGGAAGAAGTGGCAGACTGATTCATTTCTACATATTTTTGTATTCTGTCTTCATGTTTTCATGTACTATTACCCAGTAGCATTTTATAATGTGTTCTGAGATATTTTAGTGGATGCTTCTTCTCAGTTTCTCTCTAGATGAACTAAAGAAAAGTACCCTCGTAAAAGTAAACTGACAAGAATCACATCATTCTCATTTCCAACACACAAAAAGGAACTAAAATGTTGTGAAATATACCAGGTAGTTTTACTAATCCTCTAACCTCCAGAGAAACGGCTTGTAATTAGAATTATATTAGAATTGTCACAGCCAGTAATTAGTTTGTTTATTTTTTTTTAATACGAGACAGACTTCAACTGATTTCATGCTACTTGTACACACTAAAAATGCAGTTAGTGTAATGCAGAGGAATTAAAATTACAATTGAGGTGTCACATAATAAGTGAAAAAGCTTTTCTGGTCTGTCTGAGCTAACAACGACTTTATCCAGAGTGCAGTGAAACAAAGGTGTCTTTCTCAAGAGCCAAAGTGCATTTGTGGCCAGCACTATTTTGCTTAGGCCACATACAGCTGTACTTGGTTATAGGAACATTAGTTAAGTGAGACTGTAAAAAAACAGCTGTATTTGAGATAACATAGGTCTCTGCAGATTTTCTCCCTATGGCAGCCAATCAGAAATCTTGCTGACAGGCAGACTTGTACAAAATGAATGATCCTATTTAGATTAATTCCTCTTAATGCCTTACACAGGCCTACTTCCCTGGCATATCGTGGAGAGAGCAGGTCAGTTCCATTCAAAACGTAGAGATAGAAAAGGCAAGCTTGATTACTTGATAAAATTTATGACTAAACTGGCAGAAAATGTGGAGTGTTCAGTCCTCATAAAAATATGGCTGGTGGGCTCTTCCCCAGCTCAGAGTTCAGCCATGAGGCACTCTGGAAAATGAGGACTCAGCTAGCTAGCAGTCTGCAAAACTGAGCTTTAACTGTGGCTTTGTCATTACAATTTCAGTTCTTCACTCTATCCAGTAACACGATACATCCACACATTCTGCCGCCAAACTCTGAAATGCCCACCAATCGTTGGCTTCAAGCTTTGGTCCACAGAATGTTAACCAACATCACAGACAGGTCTAAAGTGTGCTGACTCAGCCAGGCTCTCCTGCTCCCTGCCTCTGCCATTGACTTGAGAAGAATGCACCTGGGCTAGCCCAGTGGGTCCTGCAGGCTCAATGGGAAACACAGAGAGCAGACATGTGAGCTGCCCAAGCTGAGGTCAGCACAGCTGCTCAGCTGTGCCTGGCCCTGCCTTGATCAGCCAACCTGCACACTCAAGCAAAGAAGTGCTTCTGGCTGCAGGACACTGAGATTTTGCAGTTGTTTGTTACACAGCATAACTGCAGCCATAGCTCACTGAAGCATCACTGAGGACTGCGTGACCCTGGGCAGTTGTTCTCCCCTCTCCTCCACTGCTCATCTATAAAGTGATGGGAGGGGTTGGAGGATCCATACAGCCCCTTCCAATGAAACTGAGGACCAAGAAACCTGGGATGAAAAGAGCTCCAGACTCCAGATGCTTAGATTTCTTCCAGGCCTAAAGAAAGAGCTGAGGAAAACACTTCAGCTGGCATCATGGGAAAACAGGGGAGCCTTTATCCCCAGTGGCATTGCCATAAATGTCTGGCAGTGTGTCCAAAGTCATGTAAAAAGTCAGTGAGAGGACAAGGGTCTGACAAATCCTGTTTGCTATAGGGTGAAACCTAGAAGAATAAGCAAGTCAGAAGACAGGATTGGAGAAAATGGAAATCTTTATTTTTAAACACTAGTACATTTTCAAGCTGTTTTAAAAAGGAAAAATCATATTACTTCAAAACTATGCATCAAAGCATATTTATTTTAAACTAATTTTACAAACACATAATGAAAGAAACATATATTTTATAAATATCTACTCAGAATAAGTATTATGGAAAAAAAGTGTTTAAAAATAACAGCCCCAGATCTCCCTCTTTAAATATATAAAATTCCCATACAATTCATAAGAATTCTTTCTCAAGAGCCAACAACTCAATTCTCATCAGACACAATCAAAAGTAAAAGGAATATAAAAAAATGTAAAAGTTCTGTACAAGGGAAATACAGATAGCACACGGGTAAATCTCATTACCATACATGCCATTCGTGTTTTAAAAATGTTTTATAAAAACTGCCATTTAAAACAAATAAGTGAGAGTCCTTCCCTGACTGTGGAAAATATATAAATTATCACCCTCCCACCTGGGAATGGAGGCTCCCACCTGCTACGGTGGAGGAGAGAGGCCTCCATGTGTTTCCCGACTAGGGGCCTGAGCCACACGTGGGGACCCACCTCCTCTGGTAGTGGCTTTTTGTGGTGGGTGATTCACTATTATTTCCTTCCACTTAGAAAAATTCTTTGGGATCATAGACAGCTGCTCACAAGTGAAAGCGAGACTAGGAGACAACCTCAGATTGTGGTACCCAATTAATAATGTGTATTTTGTGGTTTTGGTGACTAGTCCTGGGAGGCTAATTTTCCACTGTCAGAGACACAGCCTGTCACCTGCCCCAGGAAACACGTGGCACAGCCCAGGCTGTCCCTTCACCGCCCCACTTCTGGCCCAGTTGTTCTGTCACCTGCAGCAGTGTAAGTAGACTACTGTCTCTTCTGACACTTCTTCTGGAAAGAGCTCTTCAGAAACGTGCGGTAGACGGGGTCATCCACATATTCGTTCTTAAACCTGGAGCTCAGCACTCTCTGCCTCTTTTTCTCCCCTTGGATGATGTCTGCTCCATAAAATGTGTCTTCAAATCGCATGTCAGAGGCTGTGGACTAAGAGTAGCCAGTGTTATACTGCAGAAGGGCAGGCCCTTGTCATCACAAGAGCAGACAAAGACCTGACTCAGTCGGTGGTGGTGGGGGGTTGCCCCCCAGGGACCTTCCTCAACACAAGCAGGACTAGAGGCCTCTCATTTACATCTCCCTCAGCCCCCACCTCCCCTCTGGCTCCTGCCCAGCCAGGTAGTGGACAAATGTCTCAACACTCATCTCTAACTCACCCCCATTTCCCTTTGCCTCTAGGGCTCTGCCCCTACCACTTTTCTGAAACTGCACTTGTTCGAATCCTCATTCCTAGGACACCTCTCTATCCTAAATGTATGTGCCTCTCTGTCACCTAACCGCTGCATGAAGCTCTTTTCTCTGTCATTTTGTAAGCCCTCCCGCCTCTCCTCTTCTTGCGGCTCCTCACTATTGATGTCTCAGGGGCTCCCCTCCTTTAACTATTTGCTCAACCCTGATGCCCTGGGGTTTCGCAGGTGGCCTTCTCCTCTCTAAATATGCTGCCCAGGCCTGTCTGTCCACACCCATGACATCAATTCCGACATCAACTCCAAAGATGCTCACATCCCTTGCTCCAGTTCAGACCTCCCTCTGTGCTCAGACCTGTGTGTCCAACTGCCCAGCAGGCATCTCAGAGTGTTTATCCTGGAGGCATTTCAAATGAACCTGTCCTGAAGTGAACTCAAAGTCTTTCTTCTCCATCGCTGCCCTTCCTATATGCCATAAATGGCAGCAGCATCCCCACCAATTCTAGCTACACTGATTAGAAACCAAGTCATTGTAATCTTCCCCTTGTCCCCACCCTGTCCAGGACCCTGGCTAGGTGTACCTTGATGCCCTCCATCTTTTCTTCTTTAACCCTGATGACCCCGTGGTGCAGGCCCTCACACTTCGTCTCCTGAACCACTGTAACAAATGCTGCACTCCAGTCTGTTTTTATAGAACCACTAGAAGAAAGCTCTCTAAACTCTCTGATTATATGACATCCCTGCTTATAGTCTTTCAATAACCCTACTGCCTTCAGGATGACTTCTAAGCTTCCTAGGCTGGACGTACATAACTGGGCATAATCCTACCCATGCTTGGGTCAGAATGAATTATTTGCAGTTCCTGGCCGCACTTGACTGGCTTGTGCCTCTCTGTCTTTAGATGTACTGTTCCCTTTGCATGGAAGATATTCTGTCTTCTCTGCCATGACTTGGCCCTTCCTTTGCGTTCCTGCCATACTCTACGTGTTAGAGATGAGGGCAGGGGCAGAGATAAGGGGCAGGGAAGTCTTTCCCCATCAGGGGTTCACTGAGCCTCTTGAAGGTGAGGATATTAGGGACTGTGTACTGAACTGTATGTATCCCCAACACCACAATGCGCCCAGCACAGTCGCTGCTCAGTAAGCGTTAGCTGGGCGGTGGAATGTGGGCTTTTTCTGTTATGCTCAGGTAAAGTCTACATTAAAGCACTATTTTTCATTCCTAATACCCTACTATTTTGCTCCTCAAATGTGTTCCCAACTGGCTATTCTGGAGTTGGATCATTTCAGATGACACCAACGCATAGTGCTCCTCACTGTGTCATGGAGGCCATCTCCCCTGGTGGTGACAGAGGCAGAGTTCAGCTTTTAAGTCCTGAAAACATGTGGTTAGTCATGAAGCAGAGACAGTCAATGGAACAGTTAAAGAAGCCTGAAAACTAATAATGGACCCAAGCGCAAAGCTGTACATGTTCCCTGCCAGTTCATGAGACAGTCATCCACGGTGACAGGCTACCCCCATGGGTTCCCCAGATGCTACCTAGCTTCACTCGGGAAGAGAAGTAAGAGATTGTGGGGTGGGCTGGGCACCCTCTGCCATTAGGAGAAAACATTTTTGGTTCGTTCATTCTTGGCAGAGCACTTCCTCTGAGTAATCTCTCCCTTTTACAAGTGCTAAACTTGTCAAAGGAGAAAATAAAACATCTATGGAAGTGTTGCCACTGTGTGAGAACAGCAAAAGTCAGCTGCTCAGATACAACAATAAAACCGATTTACCAGCAGCGCGAGTTAATTATGCACCGTTGCTATGGTTATTCTGTGAGACAATAAAAGGTAATGGGGCCATTTCTGAAGCTAGTGGGAAAGAACCCAGCACAATCACTGAGGTGGACTGCTGACTCTCTTGAAAAATTTCTACCCAAGTCAGCGTGTGTCCGGGTGAGCAGAAGTCATTAAAACACGAAGGCCTCCCAGTAAGGGCTGCAGCCTGCCTCTCCTTAAAAAAAACCCCAAAGATTTCTCTAATCATAAAGTATCTTCCATCAATGAGTTTTCCAATTAGATTTGTTTCACCAACTGGAAAAAAAAAATAGCAGTTGTAGACAGACTGACCAGGGGCCAGAGGGTTATATACAAACCTGAAGGAAAAGCTGGTTTGCTATGACAGGAGCACGTAAGTCTTTGACTCAGTAACAACAGATGTGGCAAACTGGATTTAGTGACTGTGAGCAAACTGGATTTTGTTCCTGAAGAGATTTCCTACTGGGCTCAACTTAACAGGTTAGAGTCAGAGTAGCTATGTGATTTATATGTTTTTCACTGCCCCCCCCTTTAAATTAAAAAATTTCTCTGGGAATTAAAAGAATTGAATTTGCTGTGATTGTTCAGAGAAATGGACCTTAGAAAACTCAGGAGCCATGCTCAAGTCAAGCTACATGGGAAAGCATACTGGTACTGGAACCAAATCTATTGTGGAACAGAGATTGTGATCAGAGCAGAAAGCAAAAGGCTTCCTTTTAATGTGATTAAGAAATAGTATTTGAATCTGTAAGACCCAGCTGGTAGGATGCTTAACCATATATGGATTAGGAAATCAAGAAAGGCCTGAGAGACTTCCAGAGGGCTGCCTACTCCATTTCCCAACCTCTAAATCTCTAGGCAATTTAAAAAACAAAAAACAAACCAATGAAAAAAAAGGACAGAAGAAGGGAGGGGAGGAGGGAGAATCCATGAATACAGGAGCACAGGATGAGAGGCAGTCACCTCTAACATCTTGAAAAGGGAAGCTGTTCTCGAGAGATTTCACTGACAAGTTATCCAAGTTTTTTAGATCTCTATGAAGGTGTAGCAGATGTCTTTACAAGAGGAATATTTTACTGTCCCTGTGCCTGTAGTTCGTTATCTGGGAGTTAATCTGTTCTCAGGTGTGTGGGTTCCCTGGGTGCCACGTCTCAGTGGGCGGGTAGCAGTACTGTTACTTCCCTCTTCTCTTGACTGTTTCACTTTGAAGGACCTTCTTCACACCTGATGCAGTTACCCTGTTCTCAGGATCCCGCCTGATCAGAGAGGAGCTGAATTACAGCTGAACATTTAAGGAAGCCCACATTTTTTCCAAATTAATCTATGGTCACTCTATCACTGCAGTAAAGTATATCATAAGCATGCATTGCACATTAAGGATGTCATTTCTTCAGAAAAAAAATGTTCATTTTAGTCAGAAAAATCCCATTCGTTCAAATTTTCTTGTT
This sequence comes from Camelus bactrianus, assembly GCF_048773025.1. NCBI lineage: Eukaryota > Metazoa > Chordata > Mammalia > Artiodactyla > Camelidae > Camelus > Camelus bactrianus. The sequence continues at coordinate 28,796,858 of NC_133542.1, forward strand.
TAGGATTTATCATTTCACAGATGCACTAGATGCAATTCTAAATGAGTAAAACTGACTTCATTTCAGGGTCCAGTGAATATTTTATGATACAATAATGAAAACTAAGTTATTGTGAATTATATTTTTTAACAACTTCAGTATTGATTATTTGTCCATGTTTGTCTTTTAATGGTATATGCAAGGCTTGAAGCTAATGACATTTTCTTTTTTTTAAAAAACTGCTTTAGTATTCCCACAACTAGTATTTAGGCTTTGTTTATTACTTTTGTTATAAAAGTGAGAGCTTAGTTTAATTATAAATTGACACAGACATTAATGAGCTTCTGAGAGAGAAGTTAATCGATACAGTTGACCTGTGAACAACATGGGTTTGAACTGCATGAGTCCACTTGTACATGGTTTTTTTCAGTAGTAAATACTGCAGTACCACAAGATCTGCGGCTGGTTGAATTCACAGATGTGGAACTGCGGATAGGGAGGGTCCGACTGTATGAGTTATATGTGACTGTGTGGAGGGTTAGCGCCCCTAAGCCCTGCACTGTTCAAGGGTGAACTGTGTGTAACAAGGCGCTAGGAAACTAGATGTTTGCTATGCTGAGTCCCCTTTAATCTACTGCTGAAAGCTTTCTTTTAATGTTGCTTGCACTAGCAAGATTGTAAATGTTTTAATGGTATCTTTGTATGTTCCCAGTGCCTTGCAAAAAGCACATATTCAGTAACTATTTTTGTATGCCAAAAGGTGTTAACACAAAGAAGCATTATGTGACCTCATGAGAAAGAAAAATAAGGAATTTACACTGGTTTCTCTGTTTCTGGTCAAATTTGAGGTTTGGATTAGCTAGGTCTCAAGAAGGGAAAAGTTGTACTGGCTTTGTTCAAAATCAAGCCAACGACTTGATTTTGTGTGTTTCTTGCTGGGCTTGGGAAGCAGCAGGAGAGGAGGAGGAGTGCAATGGCAGGCCCCGGAAGAGATTATCCCGCACTTACAAAACGCGCTTTCACTCTCTTGGGTAACTCTTCATCTAGAGTGTAGATATCCTCTCTCTTCATTGCTATCTGGGATCCATCTTCAAATTCAACCTAATGAAAAATAAGACATCATGAGTGATATATTAAAAAAAAAAAAAAAAGCAAGCACGCATTCACCATTTTCTTCAGGGTTCCAATTAACTACGTAGAAAAAAAAAAAAGAAAAGAAAAAAGGATTCAAGCAGAACAAACGAGTGAATGAGCCAATAGCCAAGGAAGGAAGAAAAGCTCTTTCCCTTATCAAACAAAAATGAGCTTCTTGGAATATGTGATATGAAAACTTTATCCCCCCAAAGCAAAAACAACAAAAAACTAACTGCTGTTCAAATGATTTCTTACAATATGAGACTGTGGCCAATTTAGCATTGAGATGGGGGTGGAGGGGTTCCTGGCAGCACCCTTTGTTTCTTTAAGAGGCTCTAACATAAGAGGAAGGACTATTTCTCTTTGAGAAAGAAATGGTGATATATTTACTCTTGTATAATAATCCTCCCAGATAATTTCTCAATTCTTTTTTTCCCCAAGTTTCCAAATAGTTTTTATTTAACTTTTTTTCTTCTCTTTGGATTTATGTATTCTGGATATATTTTTTAAATTTACGTATATGTACTGTTCATTGTTTCTAAGAAAAATTTGGAGCCTTAGCTTTTTAAACTTACATAGTTATCAATCAAAGGGATAAAGCCAACCACAAAATAAGAATCAACAGAATGCAGTAATTCAATCATAAAGGACAGTGAAATGTACTTACACATGTTTAAGAAATCAATCATCTAAGTTAAGTAGTTCGTTTGTGTCTTTTTTTTTTTTTTTTTTTAAAGATTCCACACATGCGATATCATATGGCATTTTTGTTTCTCTTTCTGGCTTCAAGTAGAATGACGATCTCCAGGTTCATCCATGCTGCTGCAAATGGCATTGTTTTATTTTTTATGGCTGGGTAGTATTTCATTGTATATATACACACACCATAGCTTCTTTATCCAGTCATCTATTGATGGACATTTGGGTTGTTTCCATGTCTTGGCTATCGTAAACAGTGCTGCTATGAACATTGGGGTGCACGTATCTTTTTGAATTATATTTTTCTCTGGGTATATGCCCAGGAGAGGGATTGCTGGGCCATATGGTAAGTCTATTTTTAGTTTTTTAAGGAACCTTCATAATGGCTGCACCAATTTACATTCCCAGCAACAGTGTAGGAGGGTTCCTTTTCCTCCACACCCTCTCCAGCATTTATCATTTGTAGACTTTTCAGTGATGGCCATTCCGACTGGTGTGAGGTGATATCTCATTGTAGTTTTCATTTGCATTTCTCTAACAATTAGTGATGTTGAGCGTCTTTTCATGTGCTTGTTGGCCATCTGTATGTCTCTGGAGAGATGTCTGTTTAGGTCTTCTGCCCATTTTTTGATTGGGTGGCTTTTTTTTTTTATAGTAAGCTGTATGAGTTGTTTGTATATTTTGGAAATGAGTCCCTTGTTGGTCACATCATTTGCAAATATTTTCTTCCATTCTCTAGGTTGTCTTTTCATTTTGTTGATGGATTCCTTTGCTGTGCAAAAGCTTTTAAGTTTACTTAGATCCCATTTGTTTATTTTTGCATTTATTTCCATTACTCCAGGAGCTAGTTCAAAAAGTTAATTGCTGTGATTTACATCCAAGAATGTTATGCCAGTGTTTTCCTCTAGGAGTTTTATAGTATCTGGTCTTACATTTAAGTCTTTAATCCATTTTGAGTATGGTGTTAGAGAATGTTCTGATTTCAGTCTTTAACAGTGAGCTGTCCAGTTTTCCCAGCACCACTTATTGAAGAGACTGTCTCTTCTCCACTGTACATTCTTGCCTTCTTTGTTGTAGATTAATTGACCATAAGTGCATAGGTTTATTTCTGGACTTTGTATCCTGTTCCATTGACCTATGTGTCCATTTTTGTGCCAGTACCCTACTGCTTTGTAGTATAATCTGGAATCAGGGAACATGATTGCCCCAGCTCCGTTCTTTTTTTTTTTTTTCAAGATCTTTTTAGCTATTCAGGGTCTTTTATATTTCCATACAAATTTTAACATTTTTATTCCAGGTCTGTGAAAAATGTAGTTGGTAATTTGATAGGGATTGCAATGAATCTGTATACTGCCTTGGGTAGTAGGGCCATTTTAACAATATTGATTCTTCCAATCCAAGAACACAGTAAATGTTTCTATTTGTTTGTTGTCTTCAGTTTCTTTCATCAGTGTCTTACAGTTTTCAGAGTACAGGTCTTTTTGCCTCCTTGGGTATTTTATTCTTTTTGGTACAATGGTAAATGGTATTGTTTCCTTAATTTCTTTTTCTGCTGTTTTTGTCGTTAGTGTGTAGAAATGCAACTGATTTCTCTATATTAATTTTGTACCCAGCAACTTTACCAAATTCACTGATGAGTTCTAGTAGTTCTCTGGTCACTTCTTTAGGGTTTTCTATGTATAGTATCATATCATCTGCAAATAGTAACAGTTTTACTTCTTACTTTCCAATGTGGATTCCTTTTGTTTCTCTTCCTTCTCTGACTGCTGTGGCTAGGACTTCCAACACTATATTGAATAAAAGAGATGAGAGTGGGCATCCTTGTCTTGTACCTTATCTTAGAGGAAATGCTTTCAGCTTTTCCCCATTAAGTGTGATGTTAGCTGTGAGTTAGTCATATATGGCCTTATTATGTTGAGGTATGTTCCCTCTATGCCCACTTTCTGGAGAGTTTTTATCATAAATGGATGCTGAATTTTATCAAAAGTTTTTTTCTGCATCTATTGAGATGATCTTATGGTTTTTATTCTTCAGTTTGTTAATGTGGCGTATCACATTAATTGATTTGCAGCTATTGAAAAACCCTTGCATCCCTGGGATAAATCCCACTTGACCATGGTGTATAGTCCTATTAATGCATTGTTGGAGTTGGTTTGCTAGCACTTTGTTGAGGATTTTTGCATCTATGTTCATCAATAATATTGGCCTGTAATTTTCTTTTTTTGTGATATATTTGTCTGGTTGGTATCAGGGTGATGATGGCCTCATAGAATGAGTTTGGAAGTGTTCCTTCCTCTGCAATTTTTTTATTTTTTTGGAATAATTTCAGAAGGATAGGTGTTAACTCTTCTCTAAATCTTTGATAGACTTCACTTGTGAAGCCGTCTGGTACTGGACTTTGTTTGTTGGGAGTTTTTAAATTACTGATTCAATTTCAGCACTAGTAGTTGGTCTGCTCATATTGTCTATTTCTTCCTGGTTCAGTCTTGGCAAATTGTACCTTCTTAAGAAATTGTCCATTTTTTCACCATTGTCCTTTTGGTTGGTGTATAGTTGCTCTTAGTAGCCTCTTACGATCTCTCGTATTTCTGTGGTGTAGATTGTAACTTCTTTTGATTTCTGATTTTATTAATTTGGGCCCTCTTCCTTTTTTTCTTGATGAGTCTGACTGAAAGTTTATCAATTTTGTTTATGTTTAGTTTAACTGATCTTTTCTTTCTTTTTTTTTTTTCAGTTTCATTTATTTCTGCTCTACTCTTTTATGATTTCTTTTCTTCTACTAACTTTGGATTTTGTTTATTCTTTTTCTAGCTGCTTTAGGGGTAAGGTTCGGTTGTTTACTTCTTTTTCTTGTTTCTGGAGGTAGGCTTGTATCTATAAACTTTCCTCTGAGAACTGCTTTTGCTGCATCCCAGAGGTTTTGCATCATTGTGTTTTCATTTTCATTTGTCTCAAAGTATTTTTTGATTTCCTTTTTGGTTACTTCTGTGATCCATTTGTTGTTTAGTAGCATATTGTTTGCCTTATAGTGTTGTGCTCGGGAAAGATGCCTGGTATGATTTCACTTTTGTTAAATTTACTGAGGCTAGCTTTGTGGGCCAATATGTGGTTGATTCTGGAGAATGTTCCATGTGTACTTGAGAAGAATATGTATTTGGCTGCTTTTGGATGGAATGCTCTTTAGATATCAATTAAGTCCATCTCATCTAATGTGTTATTTAGGGCCTATGTTTCCTTGTTGATTTTCTGTCTGGATGATCTGTCCATTGATGTAAATGGGGTGTTAAGGTCCCCCACTATTATTGTGTTATTATTGATTTCTCCTTTTATATCTGTTAACAGGTGCCTTATATATTGAGGTGCTCCTATGTTGGGTAAATACATAGTTACAATTGTTATATCCTCTTCTTGGATTGACCCTTAAGCATTATGTAGTATCATTCTTTGTATCTTGTTAACAGTCTTTATTTTAAAATCTATTTTGTCTGATGTAAGTATTGCTACTCCAGCTTTCTTTTGGCTTCTGTTTGCATGAAATATCTTTTTCCATCCCCTTACTTTCAGCCTGCATGTGCCTCTAGCTCTGAAGTGGGTCTCTTGTAGACAGCATATATATGGGTCTTATTTTTGTATCCATTCAGCCAGTCTATGTCTTTTGGTTAGAGCATTTAATCCATTTATTTAAGGTAATTATCAATTTGTTTTTCTTATTGCCATTTTGTTAATTGTTTTGGGTTTGTTTTTGTAGGTCTTTTTTTTTCCCCTCTTTCTTTTCTCTTTTCTTGTGGTTTAATGACTAGAGAAGTTCCTTTAACATTTGCTGCAAAGCTGGTTTGATGATGCTGAATTCTTTTAGCTTTTGATATCTGTGAAGCTTTTGATTTCTCCATCAAATCTGAACCAGAGCCTTGCTGGATAGAGTATTCTTGGTTTAAAGTTTTTCCTTTTTATTACTTTAAATATATCGTGCCATTTCCTTTTGGCCTGTAGAGTTTCTGCTGAAAAATCAGCTCATAACCTTATGGGAGTTCCCTTTTTTGTTATTTGTTGCTTTTCTGTTGCTGTTTTTAGTATTTTCTCTTTATCCTTAATTTTTGTCAATTTGATTACTATGTGCCTTGGTGTATTCCTCTGCCATCTCATACTGTCTATCTTTCTAGTTGTATTTTTAGGTATGCTAGTTACGTTCCTTGACCTTGGAGAGGTGGCCCTCTGTGGGAGACGTCCTATGCATCCCAGCAGTGCACTCCTCTCTTGTCACCCAAGGGCCAGGGTCCAGCCGGTCCCAGTGTGCAGAGTCTGGCCTGTGTTTGTGGATTCCTTCCACAGGCTTTGGGATTGTTATTTCTGGTACCTGCCCCCTGATGGATGAGGCTGGACTACAAGCTTATGCAGGTTTCCTGGCAGGAGTCGTCGGTGCTTGTCCACTACTGGGTGAAACTTGGTCCTGGACCTCTGGTGGGTAGGGCCCTGCCTAGGGGCATGTCTAGTGGCGCAGGAAGGCGGCTGTCAGGTGAGGCTGTGTTCCCACCCAGTATGTTGTTTGGCCTGAGGCTTCCCAACCCTTAAGCCTATACAGGCTGTGGGGTGGGGCTAGGTCTCGGTGCTAATGAGCCAATCAAGATGTCAACGTCCAGGAAAGCTCATGTAGATAAACACTCCTAGAATGTCCGCCACCAGTTTTATGTCCCTGGGTGAGCCACAGCCATCCCCTACCTCCCCAGGAGACCTTCCAAAACCAGCAGGCAGGTCTGGCCCAGGATCCTATGAAATCACTGTATCTGCCCTCGGATCTGGCACACATGAGATTCTGTGTACGCTTCCCAAGAGAATGAAGTCTGTTTCCCCCAGTCCCATGGGGCTCCTGGAGTTAAGCCCCACTGGCCTTCAAAACCAGATGTCCTGGGGTCTCCTCCTTCTCCCAATGCCAGAACCCCAGGCTGGGGAGCCTGACGGGGGGCTCAGAACTCTCAGTTCTGTGGGAGAGCTTCAGCAAGTTAATTACTCTTTAGCTTGTGGGTCACCCACTCGGGGGGTATGGGTCCCAATTATATCATGAGCACACCCCTCCTACTGTCCTGCTGTGGTTCCCTCTTTATGTTTCTAGTTGAAGATCTTTTTTGCTAGGTTCCAGTCTTTTTTTCCCAGTGGTTACTTAGCAGTCAGTTGTGGTTTGTTGTCTCTCGAGTCTTATAGAGCTTTAACTTTGAAAACTCACTTTTGTTAAATTCAGCCAAAAGGCCAGGAAAATTCCAGGTTCTCAGCCTCATTAACACGTCAGTCACATCAACGTGGGAAAATACACTGTCATCTAAATGAAAATGTTTAAAACTTTTTTTCAATCTAATCAGTTGGCAGCAAATAATTTCATAACGTGTTTTTATTTAACATTTTAGGAGATTTTGTCAGAGATAAGTGACACTAAATAACAGAAGCTTAGACCATCTGAGGGAAATTCATCAAATGCACTATTCAAAGTGATTATTCTTGGTTTAGGTTTAATCTCACATGAAATCTTCCAGAAGAAAACAACAAAAGGGAAACAATCAGGGTGGTTCCAACTCTTAACCACCTAAGGTATTTTTGAAGTCCCTAACTTGTCTGTCTGAATTCTTTTAATAAATATATGCTTGCAATTCTAGTTAAAGTGTAAGTTAAACCATGTAGCTGTGCAATGTTAATTTGTTGAAAATTTGCTGATGTTTAAAACAATATTAAAATCAAGACAAAATATATAATTAAACTTCATATTATCCATGTACTGCTCACATTTGACTAAGCTCAAACACTAAGGCAGAATCAGGTCTCGGTCACAGGGGAGTTTCCCTGTTACTTCCCAGAAGGCTGAGATGGGAAGGCTTTTCTTCCTGGCCTTGTTTCAGCAAAATGGTTTCTTTACAACTGAATTAAGCCAAGGTGTAATCTCGTATTATACAACTTGATAGCATAGCTAGAACTACCTATGCCTACCTTTCTTCTGTTTTAGATCATTTGAAAATTCTAATTAATAGAGAAAAAGGCAATTTTAAAACTAAGGAGTATGGTAGGGTAACCCATTATCCCAGTTTGTCCGGGACTGAGCGGTCTCCTGAGATGCAGGACTTTCAGTGCTAAAATCAAGGACAGTCCCTCACAAGATGGGAGGGTTGTTTACCCGAGTTGGGACAGCGTGGAGAGTAAATTCTGGCCCTTCCCTTTACCAGCTGTGGGCTCGTAAACAAATTATTAAATTCACTGAGACTTTTCCCCCACATTTATAAAGTAGGAGTCAAAAACACCTATCTTGGATGGCTCGCAAGGGCCCCCAAAATGCATATACTTAGGAAACTTAGCACTGTGCAGTAGGTGTTTTAGATACTTAGCAATGTGCACTAAGTATTTTAGTTCTATTTTTATAAATGTCTTTGCTTATTCAGTGGTGAGACTGAATAATTAGATACAAAATACAAAATGATCTCAAAAGGCCACTTGGTTTAATGAGGAATTTTAAACTACTTGTACTTGAGAGACAATTTTAATATTAGTCTTAACTTTTTCATTGAGTCTATAAATATGCTCACAGTTCTGTGTTGATAGGCCATCATAATTCAACTGAAGTTAATACACTGATTACTAATTAGCCTGAATTTCAACATATCCTCATTATGCTTTTCATGTAGCTAACAGCTTTGCTACATGTAAGACTGTTCACTTTTGCACTTATTGTTTAATTAAATGTAATCATTTCCTTTTGAATGATAATAGTAATGCTTCTTTTCTAGAAGTCTCCAGTATTAGTAGCCTGTACTGTGATTTTTGCTCAATTTTGGACATTCTGATACAAAAAAAACCTTTGGCACCTACACTATTGTAAATGACCTCAACCTGCAACTTAACACTATCACCAATATAAAGGGGAAAATGGCCTTTATACACAGACATACACACAATGGATATGTACATCCTCCTGTCCCCATTCTCCTTGGGTTTTTCTGCACCTTAAAAATGTTCTCCCCTAAGTTTCCTAAACTTTGAACACTTTTAATTGCACTGTGCTCCAGTTTTTAGTGAGTGTCTTTTAATGTACTCTTCCATTTAAGTCCTGGCCTCTTATCAGTCTTTGAACAGTTTCTCTGAGGAGACTGGAAGTCTTATCATTCTCAAGCTGTTTTTAACTTAACAGGCCTGAACTTTCTTGCTTTTTCTCCTTTTGCTTCAATCTTCCTGTTTTTCCTCTGCTGCTTTGCTTGAGAATATTGATTTTTACCATCATGCTACTAAAAGCACTATAATGTACTGGCTCTAATAAATTTGTTCCTCTTTGAAGTCTTTCTGAAGGAATATAAATGCACGTGTGCCATCCATGTTGTTTTCCTTATTAGAGCTTAACTTATCCTCATTTCTAATAGGGATACAATTCATTTTTAAATTGTATCATATTTAATAATATGTAGAGTTCTTCAGTGAACAGAATGCCCAACTGACAACTGTACTTCTCATTAAATAAGCACTCCTTTAAGCCTAGGTGTCTACACGGCCACACCTGTGCCACTGCACCATTGGTTCAGGTTTGCTGAGATGGCCGGTGGGGATGGTGACTCCCAGGGAAAAGCCACCCATTCAGGGGCTGCTGGTTGAGGAGCAGCTGTCACTGTCATACTTACAGTGAGATGAGACCAGCCAATCAGTCTCTCTCCAGATAATGGAAGCACAAGGAAGCAGCCTAACATCCAGTCAGTTAACTTTCTGACCTAATTATAGTCCTTACAATTACACCATTCATCAGACATCATTAGAGTTTTCCCTTGGTAATGAAACTCTAGTATCTGGGTCATCAGACGTTGAATCTTGGCCTTTTTTTTTTTTTTTTATAAAACAAGAGGTGTCCCAAATTCATGTAGCTTCTTGACCAGCAGCACACTGGATATGCTCTCTGCCCTCTGCTGCTCCCATCCATCTCAGTGAGCATCACACCCAGGGTGGCACTCACCTGGTACATGTGGGCAACATTTGACCCAAGATATTTTGCTCCGTAGAGTTTGCCATCGGGCCACTTGACTTGAACGACTTCTCCCTCGGCTGGAGGGCCTAGCTTCACACAGTCTCGGCTCTGCAGAACAAACAGTCAGGCTTTTCAAGGCAAATGTCTTAAATGATGGCATTCAGAACTTAGCAAATGATGAACTCCTGGCAATTAAAAGGAGTTACTGCCTCTATGTTTTATGGATTATGATCTTGCATGGATGTTCAGGGGAAGAGATATGAGCCAAAGGAGTACTTAGAGATTCAGCCTACATCATAAAGTTGCAAAGGAACCACCATACTCCAAGAAGGAAAAAACAGCAGCATTTACATTTGCTATTTGACAAAGAATCGTTCAGAGGATAAGTAAAACATGCATAGAAACCACTTTAGCTAAGGAATAGACCAGCTAATGATTTATATAATACCTGACATTTATACAGCATTTTGCAGTTAACAAAATGCTTTAACATACATCTCATCTGATCTTCATAATCACTTGGTGAAGTAGGCAGAGATTATTAATTACCCCCACTTTACTGATAAGAAAACCGAGCCTCTGAGGAGGCTCCTTTCAGTCGTCAGATCTTTGGAAGAGAGAAGCTGTATAGGAGAATAAGAGCTCAAGACAACCAGGTGGAACTGAAGCCAGGTGAGAAGCAGAGTGTCATCCAACAGAGCTGGCAGGCCTTGACAGAGCAGCAAGTAGAAAGTGCAGGGAGCATCCGCAGGTGGAGCTGGGAGGGCTGTGTCCTGCTGCAGGCTTCTTCTAGACCTTGGCCCTCCCCTGGCAAGCCTGCTCCTGCCTGCATCACGCACTCAGTGACGAGCCCTCCTCCTTCCGCAGGTAAGCACAGTGGTACCCTGACCAGTCTTCTCACTTCATGTCTTCCACTCAACACTGCCTTCTCCTGCAGCAGCAATTCAGAGCAAATTTCCCAGCAGTTCATCCTGGAAAATGCTTTTGATGAGGTGAGGAGGGATACAGACATAGTTTGTAAATTTAGCCAATCATGTTTTGCTAATCCTGGTATTTTACTGATGAGGCCAATCTGACGGATTGAAATGTACACTTGACCAGTCAAGCTATAAATGCAGACTGGGCATGATTCTGTGGTTTAAATGAGAGGCACACACAGGAAACATTTAGCGGTTTATGATCAGAAATCCACCATGTATTGCTTCTCTTTATTAATAGAAACTTTGCGTCATAAAGGAGTGGCCCTCGGTTTGGAGTACACACAAGAGGCTCTTGCTCACTGCAGACTACGCTTCCATTTAGAGCTCTAGGCAAAGAAAGAAAGTGTGCTCAGAGGCCCTGTAGAGGTGACAGTCTGCATCTGACTCAGTCAAATGAAAATAAGTTTCTTCTTGGCCTTTGTAATGATCTGACCTCAGGCCATGAAGAATTGAAAGGGTAGGATGAAGAAATGCAGTCTACATACACCCCTGGGATTATCACCTCACTTTTCATTTCCCTTCCAAAGATATTTGTGGTACTAACAACATTAGAAGTGCAGCTTCTAAATAACATGCCACATCAGCTCTGGGACAACTGTGGTAAAGCCCAGATGCTCTGGTGATGGGGCAGGGAGAACAAGAGCGTGTTTCTTCTGTCTCCCAAAGTTTTCTTCCATTAGGGTAATACTCCTGGGTTTTTTTTTTCCCTCTCCCTCATTCATTCACTATTCCAAGAGTGTAAGGAGTGACTTAATTTTATTGTTGAGTTCTGAAAGAGACTGTATTTTCCAAACTGTGCACCACAGTGCCCTGGGCCACCATGGCAAACTCACGGGGGTTTTGTGGGATGTTTTCAGGGGAAACGCAGGGACACTTGTCAGACACCCAGCTTACTGCTACTCTTAAGTAGGTTAGATCAAACTATTAGATGGACCTGTTAGGTATTCCTTCTGGCCTAGGGGCACTGTAAAAATGTGCCGAGATACCTAGGGGCAGTGAGCAAGGGAAGGGTAGGAACTTTCGGCTTAACCCCTCACCTTCCTTTTCTCTTGGGGCCACTCTCTGCTCTGCTTCCACAGAGAAGACCTGGTGGTGCCCTGTACCACCTGTCAGCAGGAGGCCTAATTGTCAGGTCCAGTGTTAGGGAAATTCTTTGCCCACACAGGTAAGCCACATTCTTAAGTATCTGCTTTATTAGTAATAAAGGGGATATTTTAAGTCTCCAAACCCTGAGTCCTTTGTCTCTCTACAGAGCTTTTCCTCAGGCAGGATGAGAAGTTCTACTAATTGGGCCCTTCCTCAATCCCAACAGAGACAAGTCAAGGCCTCAGGGATTAAGAGGCCATGCCCCCCATCCACTCACCCACCACAGCTGACCACCTGGCCAAGGAGTTATGCCCTTAGTTTCACAGATTTGACCTTCAACAGAGGTTTCCTAACCTCTAAAATAACTCCTCCAAACAAATCCCCTGAGAAGACCTGCAATTTTAGGTACCATATCACCAAGGTATGGCAATGACCATAGAAAAGTGGCCTAAGTATAGTATAAAAATACAGCCTTATTAGTAAACTAAATGTATGCAAATTTACCAAATAAGGAACTACTCTTTTTTAAAAAGGTGTTTGAAACCAAATGCCCGAGATACAGTTTGAAATCTTTCTTACTAATTGTCAATGAACTTTTTACTACTAATCTTAATGGGGCACAAGGTGCCTGACCTCGAAGGGCCCCTACCAGCTTAGCCTTCACCTAACTTGGCTCCGGATGGGCCACAAAGATCACTTGCTCTTGCACATCAAAATCTAGGGAAGATGCCTCAGTTTGCTCTCTCAGTTTCTCCCTTTAGCAGAAGAAAAAAGAACGTAATATCGTTCTGAGACTCTTCTTCCCCCTCCATCACCAGGAGGAGTTATTCTTGGTCATGATGCCTAACTTCTCACTTTTTGCCATGACCTTTAGCTGGAAGTGGATATATTTAGACTTGCATATAATTTCATTATTTACACCCCAGCTACTTTCCAAATGGACTTAAGGCAGCTCATAGTAAAACTCAAGCATTCATTTCTCTAACATCTAGTTTCTTCCATAGAGATGGTTTCAATTCATCAGCTGTCTCAAATCTTGAGTTTGCCAGAAACTTTATGACTACATGGAGTATACAGTATTTAGACAGGAATGGGATTAGGAGCACGTGGGCTGATGAAAAGACGCTGAACAGTTTGACATTTAGGATTCCCTGGCCCCTGAAGCACAGAAGCAGCTGGGTGTCCCCCAAGCTGTTACAGTCACTAACTCGGTATCTATTTACTGACCAACTATGTGAGACACTAGAGGAGACAACAATGTCCAGCTGCCCAAGCTAGGGGCTGACAGAAGGCACCATGTCCATACCTGGAGGCCTGTAGCACTGAGCCCCACAGCTGTGGGGTGGGGGCGTCAGGGGACCCTGCCAGGGCTGGAATCCATGCAGAGTGGGTGAGCTTTGGCCACCATGATCGCTTCAACCAGAATAGAATTTTATTTGATTTATAGGTTAGGTTTCTGAGTAAGGTTTCATGCAGATAAAAAGGTTTCTGTTAAAAATTAAAGGTCTGAAAAATGAAATAAAATAAAATGTCTGAAGATGAGGGGAATTTAGTTTATAGAAAGCCACAGCCTGCCTCTTTCTTAAAGGCCTTCAGTGGCTCACACCTCTCTGGCTGTGCATGAGGAAGACAATAGAGCAGAGCTTCTCTAAGTGTGGCCCCCGCCACTGGGGACACACATTAAAAATGAAGATAACAGCCCCCACTCCCCACAGCTCTCTGCGACCGGGATGGTTTTTTAAAGCATTCTAGAATTTGAGATATAGTCTACCAAGGGATGTAAAAGGTAAAAGAAGTCTTTCCTATTCCTTAGTGTGTTGCTGGAGCAAGTAAACATCTTTGCTGGAAAAGCATATGCATTAAAAACCTTGACTAAGGCATTTTTCTCCGTTGATGTCGACTCTCAGAAGTCTTCCTTCACCTGACATAAATACCTGTTTAGCATTTGCTGTACTGCCTCGAAGGATGTGTGAACTCCCCTGAAATCTGCCAGAGCCCTGTCCACAGGGACATTGATGTCTGGAGCTGCCAGTAAGCCTGTAGCTACAGTACTAAATAGATGAGGTGAAAATTAAAGAAGAAATAGTCATCATAGTCAAGAGTGGACATTTGAGTTTTTGGCAAGGATTAAAGGACCATGATTAAAGGATTGAGATGGGCCATAACCTCAGACAAAGGGACAGTGTCATAATCACATTCCTGCCAAAGTCAGGGCCAAACTCCTGTACTTGGTCTACCAACTAAAGAGAAAAGCCCAACTGCCAGTGTGATTGTTTGAATTCTGAAGTCACTGTGTTCTTGGAACTGTTAAGTTTTAGTGGCCTTAAGTACCTTCACAATGTTATACAACCATCACCACCCTCCTCTCCAGAAGTTTTTCATCATCCCAACCTGAAGCTCCGTCTCTATTAAACAGTAACTCTTCACTCTCCCCGCCCCAAGTCCCTGGTAACCACCATTCTACTATGGGTCTCTGTGAATCTGGTGACTTCTAAGTCCCTCATAAGTGAAATCATATACTTTTTCCTTCTGTGTACTTACATAATTTGTACCTTGCTATTTATCACCTAGGATTACGAGGATCTTCTTAGTTATTAATTAGCCTTTAAAAACTCCATTTTACCGTTGTATTATGAATATTCCACAATTTAACCACTCTCCTCCTGTGAAATATATAGGTCACCCCAATTTTCCTGTCATTTATAATACTATTGTATATTTTCTCCATAAATCTTTGTCCATATTACTATGTTCTTAGAATAGACCTGTAGAACCAAATTACTTGGTGAGAAGGTATATAAACTATTTACAAAGTTAATTTCATCAGCTTTGAAGAATTCACTATCAGACTTATTTCTCTAGTGCAGTAAATCTATTCTTAGCCACTAGAGAGAATTCTGCTTCAGTCAGTCCAAGGTGGAGTCCAAGCTAAATGTGCTCCTGGGCCACCTGATGCTCAGTCAGGTTGAGAATCACCGAACAAGAAGATTCTCTTCCCAGCATAAACTACACTTTCTATGTATAAAGAAAGAACTAACTCCATGCTGTTTCCTCTGACTGTAGCTTTTCTGCAGTGAGAGCCCCCAACACAGCTCTTATCTGCATTGTGCACTAGTTATGAAACACGTCGTTTCAGCCTGCGGGTTAATGGATTCAAGCCAACCTGCTTCCCCACTGACGTGCATCATCTGGGAAAACTGTATGTCTGAGGTCCAGTTTTCCTTTATGACAGTTTTCTAAATTCTTTTTAAAGGGACATACACACAACACTTTCTCTAAACTATCATTCCCATAAACAGCCAATTCTTTTCCAGCAGCCACCAGTGCCCTGACACTTAACCACACCTACCTTCTAGAACATGGGATCTTCTTCATAGAAAGAACAGCACTGACACTTACTGGGGAAATTCCTGGGAGCCAATTAGTTAGGACACACTTTCTGTCCTGCTGTAAGCCAAGAGTGAACACAATCCCTGGTGAAGGTGCTGAGGTCCCAGAGATGCAGGTGGTTTTATTGTTCTGAAAGTCACTAGAGCATTAAGCCTCAGAAGGTATATTTCTAAAGGAAGTCACATCTTTATGTTATTTGAACTGACTGAGATTCTAGCACGCAAAAGCTTTAAAAACTCATAGAAAATAAAGTTAGGTAGTTTCCTTTGTAAATGATCTTCCTGGTTCTTCTGGAGTAAAAAGCATGAAAAAAGTCAGTCACTAGAATCGGGTGACAGTGAGGAGCTGACCTGACCAAGAGGGCTTGTGAGAGACGGACATGGTGGGGTGGAGGGGAGCGTGGGCATAAGCGAGGGGGCTCTGACGTGCCGGCAGGGGTTCTCTGCATTCTCCCAACTGGAGAGTAGGAGCAGAACCAAAAGCGGAATCATTTATTCACCAATTACCTGTCCTTGAGAGAGACCCCTCCTCCCTCCTCTCCTGCCTCTTCCCCTCTCTGCCATATACTGAGTGCTCCTGGTGTCTCATACTGAACTCAGCATAGGAAAAACAGACAAAAACAGTCCTCTCAGTCCTTTCTCCCAAGGAATTCAAAGTCCAGTTAGGGACTCAAACATATACATGAATATCTATAGTACAGTGTACCACATGTGCCAACAGGTAAGTGGGCAGGGAGGTAGGAACTCTCCGTTAACAATTCACACTCATGACATCAACTATGCCAAGGACTTTCTCCTTATGATTACCCAGATTCCTCTGGCCTTCCCCTCAATGTTATATCACCTTCCATATAAACAACTCATCATAGATCCCCAGTCAGGACTCTCCCACACTCTTCTAGTTGGTCTATGTGAACATGTACACCGTGCAGAGAGCAGTGATGTAGCCCTTAAAGGCGGACCTCAGAGGAAGCAGCAGCTCCCCCAGCACTTTGTGGGCATCTCCTTTTATAAGGGCATAAAGATGTCTAATTTTATAATACTGAGAATCTTGTGCTTAGGGGCTCTCTTGACCAGTGAGTTGACCAAAAATTACTAGCCACCAGCACTAATAATCATAAAACCACAGTCATAAACACTACCTGAGTGTTATGTGCTGAGTACCACACTAACTGCTTTATACAATGTATTTCAATAATTCCAACAACCCTAGCATTTATCATTATCTCCCTTTTATGGACAAGGTAACTGGTGTCAACTCCCTTGCTCTGGGTTGCACAGGTAGTTACAAAGCGGAGATGTACACTAGGTCTGTCTGCTGCATATCCAGTTTTTTCCCACTTCGGAGAGACTACCAACCCGTTCCTAAGGTCTTCCTTTGGGCTGGCTACATCCTCCTGCTGTTTTTCTTGCAGACACTAATGCATAAGCACCCCAGAACTGTAACTCCTCATACTCAAAAAGGAAATTTTCCATCTATAGGGGACAGGTCTTCCCCCTTTTTATAGTTGTTGGCAGAAGCTAAAATGCTTAAGGGGAACAAAATATTTTACTATGTCAATAAAAACATACGTTGCAATACAAAGAAATGCAGGGCTTGAGGCGAATTTCTCTAGCGGTTTCTAAAAATAAAGGTCAGTTCCAAAAGCTGAAGAAAGATGAAAGGAAAGATAAGAAAAAGCACGTGGGGAGAAGGCTGTCTTGTGCTCACATGACACGCCAGCGAGCTCTGAGATCAGACGGCAGCACTGGCCCCGCCGGCCTCTGCACACTCTGGTTCTGCTCGGCGGGATGCACACGACTTCCCAGAGCACGTGGCTGGGCTCACAGATGCGGCCCAGGACAGTGCCTCCAAGGTCTGCAGTCACGCTGCCCGGGGTCAAAGAAGAGCTGTTATCCTGCACAAGTGACTTTACCTCTATATGTCCTGGTTTCCTCACCAATAAAATGGAGATAATAATACAACCTTGCAGGACTGTTGGGGAACGTGAGAGCTAATATATATTTAAAAGGAGAGAAGAGAAAAGCAAAGCACAGTGACTGGCAGCTGGTGAGTTTGAAGTGAACTGTGACTGAATTTAATTCACATCAACAGGGAACATCTGGAGGATGACAGGGAGAGGATAAAAAGCCTTGGGAGAAGGTGATTCTTGGCATTTAAAAACCATGAAGAAAGGACACACTGAGAAGCCAATAACCTACTACCAAAGATGATCAAACAATGTTACCCTCATTGAAATACAAAACCACCGCACAGGATAGGCAGGCAGGTGTCCCGTGCAGGTAATGCACAGTGACACGCCCCAGGTTGCACAGCTAGCAAGTAGACAAAGAGGGAGGCCTTTCACTCAACACACCATTTTCCAGCATCTCTTGTGTCCTAGAACAGTGGGATTAGTAGTGAGAAAACCAGGTATGGTTTTTTACTTCATGCAGCTCTTTAGTGGAAAATGCAGGCATTAAACTAAAAAAATAATAATAATGAAAAAGCTAAGTGTAAGAACTATACCACAGAACTTACAGAGTAAAGCAGAAGCATTTCACAAGGGATTATTAGCACATTATGTGGCTGTTATATCCTAGGGAGCCTCAAGATGCCTCAAGAGATGAGAGAATTAAAATGAAATTTTGACATAAGATTCTGAAATAATCCAGATAAGGAAAATCAGGACAAAAGACTCACGGTATAAAGAGTTCTCAGGAGGGTTCAGATCTTTAAAAAAAAAATTTTTTTTTCTGATTATAAAAGTAAAACATGCTTATATGGAAACTATAAGAAGGTGATAAAGCTGAACATAATCACCTATGATTACACTCTCCAGAGATAATCAGTAACATTTTGATGCAATTCCTCTGAGGATTTTTCCTTTGCATATTTATATTTTTATACATAATTGTGATCCTACTGTATATGCAATTTTGAGACTGATTTTTCCATTTATTATATAGTGTCATTAACTATCCCTTGAAAATACGAGTTTTCATAGCAGCATAAATAATTCATTTAACTTTCCTCCTAGCTGCATCATCAGTAAGTGTTCAATGTCCAGATTAAAGGAACAAAGAGTCATGACGCTCACATGTCCCAGCTTGGGTCTCCGGCTGTGTTCTTACACCTGTTTTGAGTGGAGTAATGTCCCCAAGACTTTCACCCTGAGAGTGTTCTGGAGGAAGAGCATTCTGAAAACCATTTTGTATTCATTAAAACATTCATTTCGTCCCACAACAAATATATCTTAAGTGACTGATGTAGAAAGACTGTTTAGTCTGGATTTGAGAAGACTCAGGAGGAACCTGGTGTAAAAAGCTACCAGTAAGAGAATGGAGTATTCAGTTTTGCTCTAGAGGTCAAGTACTGACTGGTTCTTGGAGTGTTTCAGAGGCAGCATTCAGACTCTTCACAAAGAAGCCACTACTTCCTAACAGTGAAAGCAACAAATTGGTGATGAGCTCTGTGCCACTTGCAGTCTTCAGCAACGGGCCTGAGAACCACTCACGAGGTAAGGCAGTGGGTACTCCCTGCATGGAGTGGAGTTCGAGGGAGTCCCAGAGGAGGGCCGGGGGAAGGAAGTAGGGTGGGTTACAGGCTGCTGTGGGAGGGGACCACACACTCAGCCTTAGCCTGTCTCACTCATGCAGCAGCCTGGAACTGAGCTGAGGTTACTTAGAACTTCAAGACAAGAGACCCCTTGGCTAAGATTCCCTCACTGAACAGCCTGTCTCACTGGAAGTTACAGACAGCTAGGATTAGGGTTCCTAAATTTCTCAAGGCCTTGTCTAGTGCCCGTCTTCCTCCACCAAAGTGTTGGGGAAAAGAGCGGGCAAAACACAAGAGGAAAAATCAGACACAGACAGACAATAATCTTTTCCCTTAATCTAATGTTAGTCACTTGCCGGCTACATTCTTTGAGCTCTTTATAACATCAGCTTCCTCTGTGGTCAAAGAAAGGGAGTATCCTTCTGGAAAAGCACCTCAAGGAGGGGGCTTTTTCTTGCAGCACTGCCCTGTCCTCTGCTGCGCACACAAAGGTCTGTTCTAACTTGGCAACTAGGAAACTCACAAATGGGTGAAGCCAAAGCCTAGATGTGATGAAAGAGACAGGGCGGGGCCTCCGCCTACTGCTGTGGAAAAGGCTTTTACAAAGCTTTTGCGGTAAAACGTAGCACTGCGAAGAGACACTGTGGTGTGTCTTTTTTTAATGTCATATTTTTAATATGTCAGGGATTACTTCTGGGCTGGGGCCTAAG
This sequence comes from Camelus bactrianus, assembly GCF_048773025.1. Classification (NCBI taxonomy): domain Eukaryota; kingdom Metazoa; phylum Chordata; class Mammalia; order Artiodactyla; family Camelidae; genus Camelus; species Camelus bactrianus. Next base: position 28,816,354 of record NC_133542.1, read on the forward strand.
AAGTGCTTGGTCCCTCTAGTCTCCAAATGATACTGCAGTATACAAGTGGCACACCATGCTACAGAGTGGGGCTATGTGCCCAAACACATGGCCTCGCCCAAGCCAGCCCAGCATGTGCTCCCTCACGTGACCACACAGGGAGGTGGTCATCAAGGCCTGGGATTGGAAAGGGGAGAGTGTGTGTATGAATGAGCGGACCGCTGGGCTGGGGGCACATTCCAGTGCTTAGAGCCAGAGATGATTATGGATGAACCAATGTGTCTCTCCTCTGTCAGAATCAGAAGACACCTACAAGATCTTCTAGGCCAATGTCCCATTTTAAAGAAAAGGGCCGAACAATGGAATGACTTGCCCAGAGTCACAACTCACCAAGAGCTGGCTGTAAGTTTGCATTTCCCAGCCCAGCAGTGCAAGATTTTGAGCAAATGAGTAACATCAGGGGAGGATTTTCAATAGGGGATTAAAAAGGAGAACCAGGAAAGCGTGAAGACAAACTAAAGGAGTTGTGAAAATATGATTTGTCAAAAAAAATCAGCTTGTATTATGTTAAATTCAGAAGCAGAGAAGTCCTAAAACTGTATATATGTACAAAGGAAGTAATCCAGAATTTCCTCCAAGTTGCAGATGTGCCTGAGCATAGCAATAAAGTGTGAACACCTCATTCTATAAATACTTCCCATAGACGCTACTGCTTCTATCTCTGTTAATTTAACATGTCCTTCCCTTGAGAGTTAATGCAAATGCATAAACTTAAACAATCATGTTCATAACAAACTGACTTATGAAGAACAGGATGTGTATAATTACTACCAGCCTATTTCCACAGAGGCCAGTCTGTCACAAATGGTAGACAGATAAATAAGATAGCTGAGGAGAGGATAATGAATCAGTCTATTTACTCAACACTATTACCCTTAAAGGGAAGCCAGAAATTTCCGAAATTCCCCAAATGATTCTTGTGTTGTCAAAAGACTGTCAAATCAAAATAATCTTAATGTAAAATTAAGAAGAATTTTACTGTTTATAGGGTCCCAGACAAGAATAAAAATGATATATAGATAACACGCTATTCAGATCCATCAAAACAAAAGCTTTTAATCCAAAGGCCTAAAAACACATTAGAGGAAGGCGGTGAATGCAGCTTTACTGATCGCACTCAAGCCTGGAATGCCTGGTTCAGAATTAAGCTGAGGACTATGTGGTGCCCTTTTTCTGATTGTTAATGAATCTCTCAAGTAGGAGCCTCTCTATTCTTTTCACGCTGGATATTAATCTGTATTTAAAGCCTGATTCTTGCTAATATCTGACTGGCTTAATGGAAATTAAGCAGTCAGCCAATTAATATTTCAATTATGATATGGTCTTTTTTTCCCCATCTCCCTCCAAAAAACAAGGTTTTGTTAGCATCTTCAGTTACCTTCCTTAAAACAGGCACCCACAGTTTCAAACTGATGTAGATTGGCAACTGTGAACCAAAAACATGCCCAAGGGAATATCCCAGGGTACATGGGGATCTGAAAGAAGGAGTTGGAGCCAGAACACCTGAGCCTGGCTTTTATAGATTAAACTAAGCAGGGAGAAAAGCAAGACCCCAGGGATGATACTATGAAAAAGTAGATACGGAGGTAGAGGAAGATAAGGAATAAAAGGAGATGGCTTTGCAAACGTTTTTAAACATCCATCACTATCTACCAATCAGGAATAACATTAATAGTACATGGAATGCAATTCTTAGCTTTTAACAAGTCAACATGAATGCCAGGTGCATTCAGATAAACAAAGATCTGCATGCACATATGCATTTTAAAGGTCCTGGGAGGATATGTAAGCAGCAGGTAGGACTGCACCCAGACGTGGGATGCTGCAGAGACTTGTACTTTTCCTAGCCAGCCGTGGGACTGTTATACAAAACACTGGGCATATGCGGTTCTTAAATGTTAGCTGCTAATTCTTACTCTTACTGCTAACCATACACATTTTGTCTACCAAAGTAAGTCACTGATCCTTTCTGTATTGAAAATGTATATGAATCTCAAAAATGAAGGATGATCATGACTCTGGAAGGTCCATCTCCTTCAGAAAATGAGAGTTCTTCCCAGGGCCCACAGCCAGAGAGCCCTGGGGAGGGCATAGGGAAGGCAAAGGGAAGTAAATGTCCCAGAGGGGAGCCCACAGGCTACATGTACAGAAACAGGGCTGGGGTAGGGTAGGGGCAAAGTCAGGTAAATGAGTACGGAAAGAGAACTATGGAGTAAGAAATGTTGGAATGAGCTATACAGTAAGGCCAAGTCTACCAGTGCATGATTATGCTCAATTTAAATATCTGTGTCAAGATGGAAGCCCCATAAAGGGGAACTGTGACTCACCAATTTGGGTGGCCATAGGGTCATACTGAAGAATTACTTAGACCAACACCATTTTATCAAATGGGTTAGAGTTAGGTAACAGTATGTGTATGTTATAATATATCCATTTAGAGACGAAAGTGGAAGTGCTCGACCACGCCATTTCTGAAATACAGGATGTCTGTTCTCACACTGGAGCCTTTCATTCAGTGTCCCTTCAATTCTGTGAGAGACAGACAAAACCGAACAATCCTATGATTTGCAAACCCGAGGTCTTGGGATGGACATGAGTGCAGTAACTTCTCTACATGGGAAAAGCAGGGAAGAAACCTCAGTATGGCCAAGAGTATACCTGTAACCTTGGTCGTGAAACCAGGGCTTCCTTCCACTTGGCTGAGCAAGCCAGAACCCTGAAAGTCATTCTGACACCTCTTTCCTCCTCAGCCCCAGTATCAGTCCACCACTGAGTCCTCTTGATTTCACCTCCTAAATGTATTTCAGATCCTTTCACTGCTCCCTGGTCCAAATTACATTTCTCCTCTGATCTACTGTGATGCCCTAACTGGCCCCCCACCACACACGATGGCCCCTCTCCAATTCATCTTCTCCACAGCCAGAGAAAATGCTTCATAACCAATCTCTTCATGTTGACTTCTGCTTAGGACTAGCAATGGCTTCCCCCAATCTTAGAATAAAAATCCAACCCTATAACATGGTCTTCAAGGCCTAGTCTACCCTTTCCTCCTCCTCCTCCAGGCTCCTCTTCTACGTCTCCCGACAGACGCACTTGCCTTCTTTCAGCAACCTGAGCAGAAGGCCCTTCCAGCCAACAGCCTCAGGCCTGCTCTGCTGGGACACTTTCCTCTACCCTTCGCTAGTAATGCATCTTGTACATCTCAGCTCAGGTCACAGCGATCACTCATCTACATGAGGTTTCTCTGGTTACACATTCTTATAGGGTGACATTCCTATCACTTCAGGACTTTTCTCAGCTTGAAGTACATTTTTATTAGTGTGATTGTCATATGTTACTCTTTCCCATTAGATTATAAATTCTATGAGAGCAAAAACTATTTCAGTTTTATTCCTCACCATCATATTTCCAGGGCCCAGCACAATGCCTGACATGTAGCAGGTGCTCAATGGAAGTAAAATTTTTAGTAAGTCTCCACCTATTGAAGAGTAAGATATCTCTTGGCTGGAGAATCCATAAATCACCCACCCAGATGTGGCTTATCAAAGGCCTGGCCCTGCAGGAGTTCCTTTTCTACAAGAGGAAGGGCCTCCTGGAGAAGCATCAGCCTCTGCACTGATACAAGGCCCTCCCTCTCGCAGAAGAAAGAAGACTTGAGCATCACACACACTGCGTCCCATCCTCATTAGACTTCTCCTGCAGGGAAACCACTCTTAGATACTGGTCAGATGTTAGCCCTTCCAGCTTCCTGCAAACAAAACACAACGCCAAACAAAACCCTGTAAAAACATAACTAATGACATGGGGTAGCATCTCAACATAAATATTGGAAAGGGGTTTTACTAGTATTGAAATCAATTTTAAAAATGTAAATAAAATACTAAATTTCATACCAGTTCTCTTATAGTTCCTTTTTTAACAGAGCTTTAGATACTGGCTGCTTAGAATGAAATGACCAAAGCCTGACTTGTTTTGTGCTAGTGACTATTTTTATGGTATAAATCAGATAACTGCTTGAGAAGATTCAATTTTATCTGTTACTCCCTCAAAAAAAAAAAAAAAAAGGATATCACATATATTATTTTTAATTAAAGACTAAAAAGGGTAAATATGAGGCTTGTTTTAAAAACAATAACCTAAAAGTATATACTTATAACCATACTCCTAGAAATATGCTTAATTTTTCAAAAAGGAGGTAACCCCGTCCCTTATAACTGAGCTATTAGCATTACTCTGCAAAAGGCAACTTTTTCAGGCACAGATTATATCAGCATTAATTACGGAAAATTCCAAATAGTAGAAAACCTTACTCGGATCAAAAAAAAAAACCATCTATAAAAACATTATTAGACACCGTGTATTATTATAACATTTAGAAAAAGTTAAACATCCTTTACATTTAACGGGACTGGATAAAATAAGCATAGAAGACTTGCAAAGAAACAGTATATTCCATTTCATAGAAGCTAAGAAATCAGATGGTGTGGGTGACTGTTTGTAGAAACACAGACAACCAACAAAGATTATAGCAGGTCACAGCTTCCAGGTTTTTCACTCATTTCCTAGCAGAGAAAATTTTCTGACTGTGGCAAAGATTAGAAATTGAAGGGAAAATCACACTCGCTCCGTTTTCTCTCCACATTTCCTCTTCTCCCTTCACCCACACAGTCTGCTCTCAAAATATAATTTGTTTAATAAAATGAAGACAAGATTTATTACTGGTTCTCTCTCACCCATGAAAATCAGCTAACCTCTTTCAAACAAGGTACGAAAAGGAAATAACAAAATGAAGGCAGTGCCAGTCCATCAATTAGTAGACAGTACTGACTTCTCTGGATATACTTAGCAAACAATAATCTAAGTTCACTCTATTACTAAAATAATTTAAACCTCATGGTCAAATAGGAACATAAACTCGGTTGATTTATGAGCCCAGTATCTTCTGGGATGTGTCACCAATTTATGTGCTATGTCCCAGTGTGTTCGCACCTGGGTTTGGATAGAGGGGAAAGATAATGGAAAAGGGCTTGTAAACAGACAGCTCCCTGTTGACTACTTGTTTCAGGAAGCTCTCTGTGTTCACTATATATTTCAGAAATTGTATGCAGAATGTTATGCTTAAAATGTGCTACAGGAAAGATTTGCTTTGGAGTATTTAAGGCATATATGAAACATGCACGACTATACCACACTCGTGGTCATAGTAACTAGGTTTGAAATCAAAATGAAATTAGACCAAAGAAAGATTTAAAAGTTTGAAGCTTTGCAATTATAGGCAGTTAGTGTGCCATTTTCACTTAAAGAGGAAAAGAAGGGTAAACAATGAACGGTGATGTTCCGACACTATAATGCCGAGCAACAGTGACACCTGGCCACGTATTTATTAACAGGAAAAAGTAATTTTCATCATGTTCATGTTTTCAATTAAAGTTGATTCAGCCTGACTCTGAGACTTAGAAATGATGCCACCAATATTCACAGTTTGGAGCTGAACATTCGTGGTGGAAGCCGCTAAGACTACTGGTGACTTTTCCCCATGGTCCTGCTCTTGCACAGACCCAGTACCGGCTGCATTAACCCCATGGGTCCCTCAGCCATCTCTTCATTACAGATTTCTCACTCTCATGGCAGTGGGACAGTACATAACAATTCACTTCATCTGAACCAGTGGCTTCACATTTCTTCAGGGCCAGACACCTTCTTCTTTAAAGAAATCCTAGGTGGAAGTCAAACACTGATGGCTTGGGTTTTCCCCAAGCTGCTGGAGTACAGCCCTGCTTCAAGGATAGATATTCTTTACCCGGAAAGGACATGACACTTGCAGTATGCATCTGGAGTCAAATTTTAAAACAATTCTTGACATTGACTATGGATTTTAAAATATACCAACTGTCTAAGGTATGACTTAGAATAACAAATTTAATACTTGAAGATATGATGGCTGTTAATTTACTTGGCCATTAATTCAACAACTATTTATTGTCCACTTACTATAAACCAGACCCTGTGCTGGGAACTAGGTACATAACCATAACTCAGACAGACATGGTCTTTGTTTTCAAGAAGCTCAAAGTTTAGTGGATATCATATATCAGACTGGGATAAGTGTTATGACAAGTTCAAGTTAAAATGGAAAATCTGGAGTTTAATTTCTTCTTTAGGTAAGCACTTCTTCATTAATTTCCCTCATATTACTAACAAAAGAAAATTTGTTTCTCCCTTCCTTCCTTCTCTTTCTTTGGAAAAACAAAACATGTCCTGGTTTGAAATACGATCTTGGAAATACTAATCTAAAATATATCAAGTTATTTTAGGTCGAAGGACGTTAACCGTATTTCAGATCTCTTTGCAGATGAAACCAGTTTTATATGGTATTTTCTGCTCATCTTTCCCTAAACGTATAGAAATTATGTTGAAAGTAAATTTTTGAAGATCTATACAATACATATTCTCAAAATACTTCTGATATTAAGTAAATGTGCACCAAGCTGTCCATAGGACTTTCTAGAAATACAGAATATTAAAAGAAACAACTAATTTTCCCTTCTATAATGCAATTTTGAGAAAAATTAAGTGAAGGAGTAGAGAATGACTTTTTTTGAGCACCTACTATGTGTAAGGTGCTACACCATGATGATGATTACAGACATTCTCTCATTTAATCCTTATAATTAATTCATTAAGTTGGGTTGTATGGTTTTCATTTTACAGAACTTGGACTCTGACCTCAAACCAACCACAAAAATTAACACATAATGGATCATAGCTGTAAGTGTAAGATCTAAAACTATAAAATTTCTAGAAGAGAACATAAGAGAAAAATCCCTGTGGCCTTGAGTTAGGCAAAGATTTCTTAAAATATGACATCAAAAGGATGATCCATAAAGAATAAATCGATATACTGAGCTTCATTAAAATTTAAAACTTTTGCTCAAAAGTAAAACTGGGAGAAAATATTTGTAAATCATATATCTGACTAAGAATTCATACACAGAATATTTTAATAAAAGCAAACACTTGCAATTCAATTAAAAAATAAGTGAAATATCTGAATAGGCTTTTCAACAAAGATGATGTATGAATGGCTAATAAGCACTTGAAAAGATGCTCAAAATCATTAGTCATCAGGGAAATAAAACCTAAAATCACACTGAGATACTACTACATACCCACTAGAATGGCTATTATCCAAAAGACTGACAATACCAGGTGCTGGTAAGGATGTGGAGAAACTATAACCTCCTCAACACATTGCTGGTAGGAATGGAAAATGGTACGGCCACTTTGGAAAACAGTTTGGGAGATTCTTATAAAGCTAATCATACATTTACCATATAACTCAGTAACTTAACTCATAGATCTTCATCCCAGAGATATGAAAACACATGTTCACACAAAGGTTCAAAAGCCAATGTTCATAGAAGCATTATGTATGATAGCCCGCAAACTCAATAATCTAATCAACTGGATTTACAGCCATCAACGGGCAAATGGATAAACAAAATACATTATACTCATACAATGAAATAATATTCAGACTGGGAAAAAATGCAAGATATCCAAAAAGGAGCTTACATCTAGAATGCACAAAGAACTCTTACCAGTCAGTAACCCAGCTCATCTCTCTCCTCCCTGATGTGACTTTCTTCAACCCTCTGGTCCATCACCATTGCTTCCATCTCTGAACTTAAATTCAATAACCTTCACTCAGTATTTTTCTTGTAAAATCTTTCAGATTAGCTCCTGGTTGGGGTGAAGGGATGTAAGGGGCATCAGTGATGGAACACACACACACACACACACACACACACACACACACACACACACACCCACACCCACACCCAAAGTTGCAGTGGCCTCACTGACAAGAGGGGTCTGTTCATCAATTTGGTCTCTGCTGCTACATCTGAGTGGCCACCTGACTTGAAAATCCAGGTGCTTCCCAGAATCCCATAGCAGAGAACGTTTCTGGGAACAACTTTTTTCTTAGTCTTTCAAACCCACTTGGGTATTTTATTTTGTTTCCAGAACACCCAGGATCAATCACTCCTCTACCTATACTTACACATTCAAAAAGAAAGATACGATTGACTATTTCCAAACACAAGCAGATTTGGATCATGGTGCCTGCCACCCTTGGGATTAAGCCCTGCATTGAGAGGAGATGATGAACTCCAGGAAATTAATAACACCATCCTTAAGTTCAAGGTAGTTATTTTAATTTTGTTAGGGTAGAGATGAGATGCTATATACCTGTGAGTCCCCTTGGAAAGAAAAGGATGGGAAAGAAACACCAAAAAAAACTGTCCTGGGAATAAGTTCCTCGAACCAATCACCTTGAGATAATTGCCAAAAGAGAAATACTGTCAAGTAAGAAAGGTATGCATTTGAAGAAAAATGTAACTGACAGTGTGTCTTCAGGGCAACTAGCTACTCTCCTGCGTGGGACATCAGAGCAATGACGTACTTTTCTTCAGAGGCTCACCAATGCTAAATGGAAATTGTCAACATGATGGCCACAGAATCGTGGGCAGTGAGACGCATACAATTTATAAAGGAGAAAGGGAGCCCAGCTTTAATTAGCATTCAGCATTCCATTAGTAAGCCCCAGGCTTTGAGGCAAAAACCACACAAGAATTACACAAAAGAGAATAAAATTCCAGGGCCTGGTAAGTATCCACCACACCAACGTGACAGAGTTCATGAAACTTAGGAAACTAGCTAGAACCTCAGTGAAGAACACACAGTTTAAAGAGCTGATGGCTCAGATGAAAGCTGACCTTAGGAGCCCCTGCCTAGTAACTGTGGGTCTGGTCTTCAAAGATACTGCCAGGTTCGATGCCTCTGAATGGACTTAAGGTTCTTTTGATTATTTTTTTCTTAGTAGATTCCTAGCCAGTATAGTAGTAGTATTCCCACTTGGTGGGTAGATTATTTCTATTTACTTACCTATCAATTAAAATGTGTTTAAATACAGATGGTATTTAATAGATTATCCAATGTAAATTGTATTTATTAAGGTGCAGTAACGTGTTTTGTAAACATTGTACTTCTGTACGTGTCGTTTCCTTTTTGAAGATGTTGAAATAGAGGAATCTGAACTACTAAACTAGCGTCTAATTTGTTAGCATCATGGGCACTGAGTGCTTCAAAAAATTGTGACATTTGTGAGAAATGTATGTATTAAATTTATAAGCATAGTTAAGATGTCCAAGGAAATTTGATAACTTAAATGTAAAATGGTTAGGACTTGACCTTGTCAAATTTATACATTATATAAACATTAATCAAGGAACAAATGAATTTGTTCTCATTTTTTATGTAAGAATTATTATATTTAAATAAAATAAAATTTCTCAACTGAATTTGAAGATTTTAATCAAAGTAATAACATATTCTTTCACATGTGTAAAAGACTTCCCAAGGATGTAAAAATCATTGGGAATTCAGCAAAGCTCTACAGCCAAGAAAGAGAAACAAGGGTGCTACTCTTGAGCAGTTAAATGCCAGGTGGGCCACACCTGCAGAATCCTAAACCAACAAAAGTTCCCAGAACCTTCTCTGGCAAATTTCCATTGACTCTAGAAGAACCAGGTCTGGCAGAGAGGGGAGGGTGGGAAGGAGCATCAGTCTGGAGCAAACATTTAACACAGATGGTCTGGGATGGGATGTGACTTACACCTGACTTGAAAATCCACAGAACCTCAAAAATCTCAGAGCCAGTAGGAATCCAAAAACAATTCCTAGGATCCCACAGTATAGAGTGGGAAAACTTTTTTCTTACTTTCTCAAACCCCCTCAGATACTTCCTTCTGCTTCCAGGACACCCAGTCACCCCTACATCCATACTTGCCTAGTGGGGACTTGTGGGGGTGCCAAACCCTGAGCAGTCAGACATAAGGTCTTCTACCACAGTGACACTGAGTCACAGAGGGCAGCCTTCCAGGAAGGGTGCCCCAAAGCACAGAGGCAACAAGCAGCGGAATATACAGAGCTGACCTGCGTTCTGGACCTGACCCTGTTGCCGCCTACTCTGGGGAGCTTGGACAATGCAAAGGATTTTTGTGACTTGGCAAGTATCACATCTGTGAAATGAACACAAACTTACTTTGGAGCAGGGTTTATTATGAAAAACCCATGAAATAACACTTTAAACATGCAGAAAAATACATGCATAAATGCAGAGAATTAGGTTCTTTATTATAAAGTCTAAAGATGCCAGGACTGCTTTACGGCAAGTGGAAGGTGAGTCAGTGAAATCTCACACGTACAGACACCCGTTTAACCTAACAATTAGGAACAAAGTTCTTAGAACACATTTTCTAGCCAAATTTCAATCAAGACCAGAAAAGGGCAACATAAACTAGATGAAGGAGGAAAACAAAAAAAAAACTTCTACAGACTAAAGTTAATAACTGAAAATGTTTGATTTTGTGCCTGCCATGTATCAGGCATTTATCTCATTTAGTCCTTTCACTAATCGCAGAAGCTGTAAATTTTTATTCCCTTTTTAGTGGGGAAAAAAAGCTGAGGCTTGAAAGTTTAAGCAATTCGCCTATAACTGAGGGAAAAATAAGCTCTGAGAATTTCAGTTTGCACATACAGCCCACAAAAACTGAAGGCCATGACAATCCATCCCTAGAATCCTGAAGAGCATAGTTCTTGGGCTTTTTTCACATTTCAACAGACACTGAAAAATGTAGCAGGTCCTCGTGGAAATTTCAGTGATGGACTCTTGCTGTCGAATTTCTGAATGGTCCTGCTTCTCTCCTTACTCTCTGGTGAATGTTAAGTGCTCATCCTAGGTCTATCCCGATCACACTGCCCATCCTCCTCCCTTGAAATGAGCTCCCAGTGCCGACGGGAGGAAGGAGACAGCACTCAGTGTCACCATGAGCGTGCTCGAGAACCCCAGGCATTAGCAAAGGCGAAAAGAGGGCCCCAGAATCACCATACTTGTTGAAGTCTCTCCAGCGGGCAACTTTCATTCCCATCAAAATAGTAGGAGACAAAAAAATTCATCAGGAAGTGTGTCGCAATTTCACAGGCTGACAGATGGAGGTGTGTAGCAATACATCGTTTATAACTTCCCTTGACAGCTACAGACTGCACGCTGAATTTAACTGGGGGCTGATACACACATTCTGCAGGTGTACTATTGAGAAGAGAGATTTTGGACATTTTTCCGGCTATCACAGAAATAAACTATCTAGGTCTGGAAAGAAATTTTCTGGTAGTTCAAAAAATGTTTCATCCCTACTGCTCCAAACACTCCCTGCAGTCCCATAACCCTAACAAAGGCATTTTAATGCCCAGGAAATTTATTTTCAAACATGGACAGGCCAATCTGCATTAAAGGTTTCTCTTCTCTTGGGTTTATAGAGTGTAAACAGTGATTCCATAAATAAGGTGCATATTATTTCTTTACTTAAGCATCCGGTTTCATAAAGGGCTATCTTTATGTTATATGTAAATAAACAGTTTGGGATAATTAAACTTGACATTCTAGATTGTATTTTCATAGTGTAAAGACTGAAACTGTGCTGTACCTGGACAGCAGTTCTGGTTAGCAAGTAGCTGCAGCTCAGAGAAGCTGGTCCTCCTCTAGCCAGTTACACTGACATCACGATGCGTTTGATGAAAGAGCCTTCCCAGCGGCACTCACATCCGATGAGCACGTTGTGTGCATTAGAGAGTTTTCAGACAAACAGAAGAAAAAAATCATTTTCTACCCCCAGTTTCAGACAGCACAGGTCTATCAGCTAACGAAAACAAGATTTCTCTGAGGAATATGGAATACATTTAGTATTTCCATCAAATAATTATTCTGCCCCGATCTGTAAGATGCTGAGACAGAAAAAGGCCTGGTTACATTTTTCTTATCTCCTGATGAAATTCCCCAATGGGGTACCAAGCGGAGTTCCCATTTCCCAGAAGACAGTTCTAATGTCGATGATTATCAAAGGTGGAAGTGGGACAATCGTAAAAATTAATCCACATGGGTTGAAAAACGGTAATATAAATGTATTTGCATTATATCACATATGGGAATAAATATAACTTATCTGTGAATATTTACTATATACTTAGTTATATACATACATTATGTCTTAAAACAACATCAAATCCCCCATACCAAACCGAAGCCTAGTTGACATACTAGAAGGGCATTTAATCATGTAGCTGTAATTAATTTCAGGTGGAAACACAGACTCCAATCAACCCCTGATAATTCTTTACATTTTAAAAGCTTGCTTTATAAAATCCATGACTTTGCCTTTTGGGAACCTAGATGATGAGCAGGACAAAGCACAGAGCCAATGGAGTGGATCTGCAGAGTGCTACAAAGCCAACCAAAACTGTGGCTGCTTCACAGAAAAGGAAATTACATTATGCCAGTCAGAGAATCTGAAGGTCAGAGCAGTCAGAGGACCATGAGGTAAACAGTCTCCTCATATGCCCCAGAATAATTCATGCAAGTTAATATATGTAATGGTTAATTTTATGCATCACCTTGACTGGGCCACAGGTGCCCAGATATTTGGTATTTGGTCAAACATCATTCTGGGTGAGTCTGTGAGGGTGTTACTGGATAGTTTTAGCATTTGAATTGATAGACAAAGCAGACAACCCTCCCTAGGGCCCATCAGGTCAACTGAAGGCCTGAATATAACAAAAAGGCTGACCCTTTCCCAAATAAGGGGAAACTCCTCCTGCCTGACTAGCTATGAGCTGGGACTCAGCTTTTACTTGACTTTGGACTTGAAACATTGGCTCTTCCTAGGTCTTGAGCCTGCTAGGTCTTGGCCTACAACTACACCATCTGCTCTCCTGGGTCTCCAGTCGGCTGACTGAAGATCTCAGGGCTTGTAAGCTTCCATAATCACATGAGCCAATTCCTTATAATAAATCATATACATATACACACACACACACACACATATATGTAATATGTATAAATATGCATTTACTTATATGTGTTATATTAAATACACACACACTCTTACTCGTTCTGTTTCTCTGGAGAACTCTTAACACAATATTATAAGGACAAACAAAGCCTTCCCTACAGTCATGAAGGAAGGAAAGCTGGGGATGTCTCATTCAGCACCAAGAGAACCAAGAGGAAGAGGCCACAGCAGCTAAGTAATGGTGATCTTATTAGAATGTAGGCAAAATTTGAAAACAGAACATGATTGAAATATTCCTACTTGGTTGGTGTAAGAAGTCTAGAACAAGTAACCAAAAATGCAGCAGATGGGAAAGAGGGTGGTGGGGAATACTGAGGGAGGAAAGACTGGATAAAAGAGAAAAGACCTGCTTGAAGAAGGTTATAATTTTTTCCCTGAGAAAATTGTCATTTACACAAATTTATATAGATGCCCCCTCTCCAATCAATGTCAACTCCAGCCAGTGTGAGTGCTGCCACTTCCCTCCAAGGCCAGAGCTGTGACCACACACACACACGGCTGAACCTCAAATCCTTATCAGATATGCTAAGGAAGAGCTAAACAAGCACTAAAGAATTTTAGTTTTTCATTCTTGATTTAAATGCCAAGGTGTTCCTAAACAATCATCAATTTTAGAGACTTGTTCTTACAACACCCACAAATACTTAAAACCAAACTTGTCTGAGTTCGCAGAGTCCAAGGAAAGGCTGGTGGGATTCCAAAACAACCAGGATCACAGCCACTCTTCCAATGAACAAGCTAAAGACATTGCAAGAAAGCTGAAAACTGGCTGAGAGGCGTGGAGGCTTGTGAAGTGAAAGGGAATTCAGGATTCATTAAACATTGTCATGGATAAAGATCTGATTTGCTCAGGTTCTGGGATAAGTGCTCAAAAGTCTTTTATCCTGTCCCCACCACGCTCTCCACTGAAGTTTTCTCTCTCTTGCTGGCTCAGCATTCACAACCTGCACAAAGAAGGCTGATTCTGACATAAGTGTGCGGCCTGGCCAGGGCTGGCGAGCACCGGGGGCTCCGTGCCTTCCCGCCCTCGCACACCCCTTCCCTTCCTGCTCTACATGCCCTTCCTGCCCAGGGGGTGAGAACAGAGGCTCCAGGGCCAAACTGAATACTCTTTCTGACACTGACTAGCTGTGCGTCACCCTGAGAAAGTGATTTACTTCTTCGTGCCTCAGTTTCTTCAACAGCAAAATGCGAAATACAGTAGTAACAAGTGTGTAAGGATGTGAGGATGAAATGATTCAGGCGTCGAGCTCCTGAAGCAGCCCTGGCACGTGGCACACGTCCGTCACTGTCCCCTCTTCCCAACTCTGTGCCGTCTCAGACTTAGCCTCTTGAATCCAACAGGTGTAAGTTGCCTCTGGCTCATTTATAGCATTTATCACACTGCCCAGAAAGCACCCATTTACCAGCCTGCCTCCCTCCAGATGGAGCACAAATCACACCTTCTTTTTCATCATCTTTGCCAGCACCCAGCGTGATGCCTGGCACACAGCAGGCACCCAGTGACTGCAGACTACGTGCTGGAATGGACAACCTCATCAAGCAAGGGGAGTGTGTTAACTAAGGGTTGCTGTTTGGCAGTGCAGTAAAGCAAAGCTCCAGTTAGGATTCTGCAAAGAAACACATCCAGCTTTTTGGTGTATGATCGAGTCCTGGGATTTGTAATTTGTTTAAATTCACTTGCTTTAAAATCTTTCAAATAAGGTAACTTTTGTTTTCACAGTTGTTCCTCTTACAGGCATAGAAAAGTAAACATAACAAAGCTGATCGAATCATGTTTCTTCAACCCCGGGAGACCAAGATACTAGAAATATTTATAAGCAATTTCATAAGGTTACATTTAATTATCAAGTGCACATAATGCATGATTATCACCCTTAAAGAGTCACTAAGAAACGTCTTTCCAAGTACAAACGAGGGCAAAGCATCGACGGACCCAGGACAAAGCAGAAGTTACAACCACATTACTGATGCCTGGCTCCCCAAATGGACACTTACCTTAAATAGAGAAGATATAACAAGATCACAGAACACCAGCCCTGGTCTCAGGTGCCTGATTTGATCTCAAACACCTTCTGCTGAAAGTGCTTCTCTTATGAAACATTTTGCTCAAGAGCAAGTCCCCGAGACCCACAGACAGACAGACAGACAGACAGGCACGTGTCCCGCTCCAGACCATGGCTAAGAAACTCAGTAAAAGTCAGAGCCTTTTTCTTGTGAGATTTCTGTTGTTCCCATACAAAACATCACATGTTTCTGTCAGATCACAGATGTCACTGTCAGGTCAGATTCATAAGAGCCACATTCTCCAGTTAAGCAAAAAGAAAAAGCAGCAATAAAGGAGTTCAAATATATAAACACTCTGTGACAGAAAAGAATAGGTGAATTCATATTTTATGTTTCTGGCCACATATATTTCTCATTTACTAAAAGAACTTGGGAAGATGAATTAAGTTCACCTCTTATTTAGAATAATGAAGGCTAAGGAATCTTCTAGATAGCAGTATTTCTTTGCGGTGGGAAAACACAATAACTGAATCAAATGTTAAGTGAAAGGCATTTCTCCAAAAGCCAAAAGAAAGCGTCCTGAAATGTTCAGCTGGTTTAGCCATACAGAAAAGTAAACTGGGGAGCAGGCACCCCAGGAACGTACTCACCACAATATCCTCGGGGAACGTGTCCCTGCTGAAGGAGCCGTCATCAAACACGACCTCGTAGAAGGTCTGCGATGTCACAGCGGTCACCCTGCAGCTGTAGTACCGCGTGTTCCGGTGCTTCGTGATGACCGTCTGGCCCACAGAGATGCCCTTCTCCTCAGCCTTGGACTTCTAGGGAAGGCGCAGAGAAAGACAAGAGAAGACAAACAGGAGAAGGACAGAAAATAAAAGAAATATCTATTTAGAAAGCAATCACTGACTCAGTCATGATATATATTTTTAATTTTGAAACTATTTGGGGAATAATTTCAAACCTAGAAGTTGCAAGAAGACGAATAATACAAAAACACACTTATGCTCTTTGACCCTTGACTCACAGTCATCTATTGTTATCTCTTGCTATTGTCAACATTTTACTTTTTTTTTGCACTTTCTGTCTCCATTTTGTATGTGTTTTCAAGTGTATATATATATAAATTGTGTGTATATATAAATATTAACACCTGCCACAAACCATCTGAGAATAAACTACACACATCATGGGCTTTTACACCAAAATACATCTATGTTTATTTTCTGAAATTAAGAATTTTCCTTTACATAACCACAGCACAATTACTAACTTTAGTAAATCTCACATGGATATCTTACTTAAATCAACTATGGATATTCTAGTTCTGTCAAATGAGCCAATGGCCTTTACACCCTCCCATCCTTTATGTACAAGAGCGAGTCTTGAGTCAGCTCTGCATTTAGTTTCCATGTCTCTTTAACCTCCTTTAATCTGAAACATTTCCACAGCCTTTCTTTGTCTTTTATGATCATGATCCTTTTGAAGGACACAGCTCTCCTTTCCCCTGCCTTTTCAACAGAGCATCTGTCTCATGCTTCCTCATGACTAGATTCGGGCTGTACATTCCCGGCCAGAAGACCACATAGACGCTGTTGTACTCTTCTCAGGATATTACATCAGGGGGCACATGGCTGTCTGCCTTTCAGTGGTGATACTAATGGTAATCTCTGGAAGAAACTTTAACATCATGCAAACATCATGTTCCCATGCATTTCTGCTTAGATTTGGCACCCAGTGATGAGTCCTGCTTGATCCAGTTTTCCTATGATGGTGGTGATAAGCTGACTTCTCCTGCTCTAGCACTGCATCCACATTCACTAGTTGGCACTTCGAAATTGTTAAGCAAAAGTCTCCCACTCTCCCCACATCCATCTGTCCACCCACCCATCACCAGTATGGAATTATTAATTCCTCCTCCCCAACTATTTATAATTCATACAATAATTAATTATTCTGGTACTCATATTATCCCAGATTTGGCCGATAGGAGCCTTTTCAAGTGGTTTCCTGTGTCCCTTACATTGCCTTTTTATTTTTTAGCAGTTCCTTACTTTCTGGCTTAACAAGATGTCACAAGATCATCTTGCCTCAGCCCTAGAATTAGCATTTCCCTGAGTGTGGTTCATTTTAAAGGGCAGAGATATTAGAGAACAAGATCCAGGTGCTTAAGTGTGCTTACTACTACAAGGGCATCTTTGCCTCCTGACCTTTTCAGAAGACAGAGCAAGGATATATATGCACGTGTACACACACACACACACACTCACATGTAGATACACGTGGACATACGTAAAACCATATGAAATCATGGACTACATCTCAGAATAAAGGCTTTAGGAAAGTGCCCGGCAGAGTGCTGGGCTCATAGTGAGTAAGAAATATTAGTTTGCTGTTATTTGAGGCTTTCCATTTCTTTTATTTTCAGGATAAGGCTATTGCTCCCTTGTCAGGAACTCATACAAAGCCTTTTCCTGCCAGGCAGAGATGGCAGTCAACATCACATGAGGACGTCTGCTCTCAAGCACTGGGTCCCCCTTTATTCCTCAACTCCAAGTCTTATTCATTCACCTGTTTCTTCTGATGCCACAAACTCTGACCCACTAGAGGGGCCCTGAATCACTTGGGAAGGTCCAGGACCTTTGCTAAATGGGCCCTGGAAGGCACAGTCTCATAATCCACAAGATACTGGCATCAGTCTGACATGTCTTCCATAACCTACAGAAAGCCAGGACTCATGAAACCCCAGTATTTTCCAGCAGGGGCATTTATAACATGACTGGAAAATACAGTGTCATCAATTCAGAACCTTGGTTTAATTAGAGGCTTTACCTCTTTTTTTCCCTGACTTAAAAAAAGGCTAAAACACCTTGTAGGGAACAGATAAAGTGCTATGCTTGCTCTTTTCCTTCCAGAAACCAAAGAAAACATGCCCAGACAGTCATTAATTCACGAATTCCTTCAACAGTCTCGTGCTGCTAACCAGTGGGCACCAGGCACCTCCCCTGCTGCCCAGGACTCAAACAAAAACTACTAAGACTTGATGCCCGTTCCTGGAAACAGGTCCACACAGGTGTGCACCTGAAGCCATCCTGCAGGCGGCTGATACAAGATTGATGACCCTCCAACACGCCTTCGAGAGCAGGACTTCGTCCTCACAGGCAGAGTTGGGGGAGGAGAGCAACGACGCACCGAGTCCTGGGTGTGAGCAGAAGCCCAGCAGCAGGGAACAGCCCACTGTGTGCTGCCCTGCAGAGACCCTGCTGGTGTGTCGTGGGGGAAGTGAGGAGTGGGAGGCAACTTTAGAAATGGTCTGGGGCCCAGAAGTCAGGCTGTAGGGGGAGAGGAGAGTAGGGTACTTCTTACACCATCCTGAGGAGTCTGCACTTTCCCCTGTGAGCCTAAGGAAGCCACTGAGAGGTTTCCATACAAAGGAAAAAACTATCCAGGCCTGTGTGGTTAGAGGTGGAGAAGGGGCTGGGGAGTTCCCTACAACAGTACAGGTAGGAGACAAGGGCCTGGGGTGCAGCGCCAAGGACAGAGATGCTAAAGGTTTGGACAGAAGGCCGACTCCCTCCCAGACATGATCTAAAGGGTCTCCTCCTTGTGAAGCAAGCCCTGCCATCTAGATCCTCATATGCCTGACAAAACAAGAGAATGCCGTCCTCCTTGAAACCATTCCCTACTGAGGCCAGGTTGGCTGGGAAATTCTTCTGTGCCTTTAGGTATAGTTAGGTGTGTAAACATTTTGACATAGAACAAAAAGTAAGAAGACCGGAGTGATTTAAATGCATTTCGCTTGAGGTAGAACTCTTTATTTTCACAGCTGGCCATAGTATGTTACATATGCTAGAGTAACTTCCTAGTTTCCTACTTCATGTCTCCACCCAACCCCTCAATGTATCTCACATTTCAAAGTAAGAGAACAACTTAAATGTGGTGATAAATTCGAGTGAAAGCATAGTCTGCAGAGTTCTGAATCTCCAAAATTGGGACCATGGCTGCTGCTTAAGATTGTACAAGTTACAGTTAACTCTAAGACGTGAAATTCGCAACCTGTGCGGTGAACATAGTGGCCCTGAGTGACTGGAATTAGGGCCAAACAAGGCTTCATCTTGGTAGCACTTTTTTGCAATTATTGTCCCCCTCTATCAAACCACCTTAAAAACACTCATGGTCAAAATTGCAAGAACTATATTTCACTAAGATATTAGTTTCTTTGTGCATATTTTATTAAAAATTGAAATTTACCCTCTCAGGAAACAACGTTTTGAATGTGAAGTGTAAGCTCAGTTTCTTACTAGCTATTGTGACCTTGGGGATGTTAAACTTTAGCAGCCTCGGTTTGCTCATCTGCAGAAGGGATAATACTTATAATACTGCTATAAAATAGGGTGAATTACACGAAATGCCTAGACTCACGGGCAGGTAGTTCTCAGCAACTGTTAACTGGCTTCATTTTAGGAAGTAGGAAACATACTTGAGACCCTAGCCCCAGGGTAATAAACCACTCTTCCCTATTGTACCCCAGTAATTTGCATGTTCGACTGTGCAGCGCTCTGGTTTCACATAACAAGGCTCAATCCAGCTCCAAACCATCATTGTCCTGCTCTTTACCTCATCCTCTTCTGACTCTTAATTCTTATCAAAAGGGGCATGAAGCTATGGTCCTTCAGAAGGAAGGCATAAATAATGTGGTCTCCCCCCCAACCAACTTCCAAGGCTCCCATAGTCTTTGTTTACGACTCTCTTAAGGCCCTTGTCAAATGTCACTTTCACTGACCATCCCTCCTACAACAGGGCAAAATCCACGGTCAGTGCCACAACCTACCTGTCTTTTTATCCATGGCACCCAGTACAATGCATGCAACACGGTTGCTGCCAGATGAACAATGAATGAATGAACAAATGAAAAACCGAATGAACAAAAAGAAATGAAAAAATGAACTATGAGGATGGATACACACACATTTTTTTAAGTGGGAGAGGATTGATTCTAATCATTCACTGTCCAGAAAATGGCGAAGAGAAACAAAGAGGAGTTTTAGGAAGAAGTTCCTCCTCTTTCTTCAAGTGGGGAGGCATGCATGTGGGTAGGGGGGAAAATGTACAAAGCTTATGGTGAAATTCACAGGGTCTGGAAAGTGAAGTGGTCGGTCAAGGGAAAGGAAAAGTGATTCAGACTCAATAGAGAAAAGTTGACTCTAGACCACAACCATTTTCTTCCTGCTAGGACCCGAAATTTATGCAAACTGGCTGGGTGGAAAGATGGCCAGCACATAAATTAAATATACAGCCTTCATCTAAATAAAAATTTTCATAAGCCTCAAGCATGACCATTTCATGGGGAGTACTAAAGAAAACAGATTTTTTCATAATGCTATTTTGATAGGATTTCTGATTTATTTTTGCAGGAAAAATTTATTGACAAGCTTATCCCATAACTGATTATACATCCTTAAAAATATTTCCTGTTAGAAAAGCCTAAGAATCTATTGCTGTTACGAATGTCATTTCTGATCAGAGAAGACAGACATTATGCAAGGAGCTCCATCAGATTACAGAAGTGGCTATGGTTTTTGAAGATTAATGCACAGGCTAAGGTTGTGAAAGTCTAATTTTCTTTCACATGCACTAAGCAGAAATGAACAAACAGTCGTGTCAGAAAAAAACACAACTTCTTTCAAAGAAAAGCTAGAACTAGTTCAAAATTCTGGGGATGTGAAAAAAAATGTTAACTAAGAAAATGTTACAGACATTCCACAAAAGCAGCAAAGAGTCCCTGGGACACATAACGCAGTCACCAGTGCGTGTCCATGTACACGAGCTAATTAAACTCTCCCAATAGCTCTGTGAAGTATTTGCTCTTCTCAGTAAACAGATGCAGTAACTGAGGTACAAGATCAAGTGACTTTTCCAAGATCTCAGAGCTTGTGAGAGGTTGAAGTGGGGCCCAGAAGCAGGTGCTCTCCCACCACAAGTGCCTTGATATCATCAACCAGAAGAACACACGTGGGAAAAAAATCAGAGGAGAAATAAAACCAACTAGGAAGTGAGACTAATGGAATCCAAGTAGTTGCCTAAAGAACTTCCATTTCTTTTCTTTCTTTTCTGATTTAGTGAGTATCTCCTCTGTTCTACACACCTTTTGAGACACCACATTTGATCTCTCCCATATAATCAGAGTTGAATTAGCAACTTGGATTTGGAGCCTACCTGGAGACGAAATATGCAGAATGCATAACTGCACATGCTCTCGGTTTTCCTGTGTGTACACACGTGACATGCACACACACCGCAATAAATTGCAAAAATGCCCACAAACCTTCACTCCCTCCTGTTTCCACATCCTTCAAAATGTGACTTTGCAGCTTCTCCCATCAAGGACTGGAGTCTACTTCCCCAGCCCTCCAATCTGGGCTAGCCTTGGGTTTAGTCTACTTTGGCCATGAGAACACAGCAGAAATAATAGTATGCAAGTGCACAGCCTCTGGCACATTTCTGCTGGGTCCCAGGGGCCCTAGACTCTGTCATGTGACCAAACTCAAGTTGTCTTGCTGGTAGATGAGAGACCACGCTGACCAGAACTAAGGCCTAGACTTATGAGACAGCCTGGCCAAGAGAAAGCAAGCTGTTCTGCAGCTGACCACAGATGAATGAGGTAACCAGCCTGAAACAGAAGTGCGCCCAGCTGAGCCCAGCCTTAATCGATGACCTAAAGAATCAGCAGCTAAAGAGGGGCCATTGTTTTAAGACACAAAGTTTTGTGATGGCTTGTCACACACACAACTAAGAAAAAAAGAATACACTGGTACTTGAACAACGCAGCGTTAGGGGTGCCAACGCCCCTGCCCTCACACAGTTGAAAACCCACATGTAACTCTACAGCCGGCCCTCCGTATCTGCAGATTCAACCAATCGAGGACCAAGCAGTACTGTAGTATGTGTTCACTGAAAACAACCCACGTATGAGTGGACTCATGCAGTCTAAGTCCATGTTGTTCAAGGGTCAATGGAAGTAAGACAAAAATGTACTAAGCCGTTGGCTCTGTGTAGCTCTAGGTAATGGGATTTTATCTATTTGGTTCTTTGTGTACTTCTCTGCACTTTCCATTCTGAACAACACAGGGATCAGGGGAACTGACCTCCTGCACAGTCAAAAATCTGCATACTGCTCTCTCTGCCTCAAAAACAAAGGAAGTAACAAGTGACTCACCTACGGCAGGGAAGGTGAAACAGTTTGGAGAGAATCAGGACTCTTCTGATTCCACATACTGTGATCTCTAATCAAACACAAACTTTTCTACTCACTCAGTTAATTTACAGATCTATGATGTGAGATACAGGTACTGTATTTATTGAAAAAAATTCAAGTAGAAGTGGACCCACACAGTTCAAACCCATCTTGCTCAAGAGTTAACTGTTTCTTTAATAACTGTCATCACAGCCTTCTGAACTTCTGAACCAGGTCTGAGGGAGCCTGGAAGCCCACAAGCGCACATGCCAGGAAGGCCATTGAGAGTGGAGTGTTTGGTGCCATGAACTCCCCTGGTTAACATGCGTGCCTGTGGATCCCTACTCAGAACAATAATTTTAAATGTATAAAATAAAATACCAGATTACCTGAACAAAATTATACTGAAATAATATTTTAAAAAATCAGTGGCATAATATCTATACTTCTTTAATAATGTATTACATATTAATACCTAGGGAAAGATATAAGAACTATTAATATCCTAGTTTCAAAGTTACAATGAGCATAAGTAATATTCTGAAATCTCTGTTACAATGGTAATATGATTTCTCTTGTGAACAGTCACAGAAATTGCTAATGCCACCTCTGCCTATGCTCAAAACTGGCAGAACTGTTAATTAAATTCTAGCTAGAATTTAGTGAAAGAAAAATGCAATTTTTTCCCCCTGACGATCCAATAAAATTTTCTTGATATTAAATTATAAATAAGATTTTATCTCCAGGAATATTAAAGGCACAACACTCAACCTTTTAACAACAGCCTTATAAAAACCACAACAATGCTTCTCACATATGGTGCTTGTATATCCTGTCAATAAATGGACACGGCAGTGAAATGAAACTCAATGAAGGCATCTCTGTGAAGGGTGAAGCTATGGATGCTAAAATGGGTAATTCTGGGGTGACCTGAACTGACACGGTAGTCTAAGTTAAGTACTGAGATTGGAATACATACTGCATTCTCAAGTATCATCCCTCTCCAGTGAGTTTTTGACAGAGAGCTGGGAGTACTCAGTTCAAACATGACCTCTAAAGTGACGGCTCAGAGAGAAGGTGTCCTGTGTGGCAGAGGAAGGAAGATTTCTATGCTTTGAAAGATGTATCATCTCTTATCAGGCCTGGCAAGGCTGACCTCTGTTCACACCCTGAAGGAAGGTCACTCACCACCTGATGAGATGAGTCACGGGCAGAGATGTCATCTTAGGAAAATCCCTGAGTGAGTTCTCCATCTGTATAATGATATTAATAAACGGTGCAAATCCAAATATTATAGTATATGCAGAGGTCCAAAGGTACATCCACCAATCATTTAGCAAGGCTGGAGAGTTGAAGAACCAAAGCTAAGCAACTTATCCAATAACTGGCCAAAAAGCATGTTTCCACGTATATCCAACAACATTTTTGCCTTCCCAACTTCATTATTTCTAATTTCTATGAATTAATAACTTGTGAGATAGTATTATTGTATTTTTTCAAGGTATCCTTTTTATAAAAAGTCCTAGAGGTATCAGAATAAATAACTTAATACAAACTGTTCTTTTTTTTTAACCAAACTTACACAACAAAAGTTACTCATCTAAATGTGCCTTGTAATAATGAAAGCTTTCTTTGCAAAATTACAAGAGCTACATAAAAATCTTTTACCCAGAAAAACTTAAATCCCTGGGGCTTCATGAAGAAATAATTGCTCTTACAGCACAAATGCACAGGCAGACTCATAAAAACGTCACAAGTATTTAATTTTCTCCATGTCTGTTTGTTCACGTGTACTTTATTTCTCATGGGTTTTTAAGTACAAACATAATACAGTGGGAAATGGTGGTAAGCAGTTTCCCAGCAGATTTAAGGTCTTACTCACTTTAACATTTGAAGAAGTATAACTAATAGGCTGCAGAAGATACTGAGGAAAAAAAAAAATTCTTTTCTCTCTGAGTCATTAACTCACCCCAGAGGTGGTGATCTTGTTCAAGAGGTAAGTGAAGGGGACTGGGATGGGAGAACCATCTTTAGATGCTTCACTGTGTTCATGTAGGAAACCCTCCACAGGTAGGTACTGCCTGCTTTCTACTCTGAATAGTTTCAGCAATTTACTCCATAAAGAGCAGAGAGGAAAGGTCACATCAGTTGGTCTGGGGAGCTGGAGAGGAGTCACGGAATCCAATGCTGAGATGGAACCTGACATGAGCTCTTCCCAACTCATTTCCAGTCTCGTTAGTTGCGAGAGAACATGTGAGTCTGCCTGGCCCCAGAAGCTCTGCTTTCAGGCTTTCATATTTCAGCTGCTCTTCAAGCTTATTGGGTAGTAATAGTAAAATCTGGGAGGACTACAAAGTCAACAAAATCTCAATCATTCACAGCAAGCTGTGTGTGTGTTTAGAAATCAATAAGCTGATTCTAAAATTTATATGAAAATGCAAAATTCAGAACTTGAAATATGCAAAGCAATCTTGAAAAAAACACTTGGAAGAATTACAATTTGGGGGAAATGAGGACGAAAAGCATTCATTCAACTATAAAGTAATGCAATTTTTAAAAATTACCTTGGATGGGACATTTTCAACAGAGAGAAGCAAGGGACATAGGGCATCACTATACGGTACTCCAACCTATCAGGATTTTTGAATCTCGATTACAGTGGGTGAATGGGTTAAAAGTAGCTAAAATAAACGCAAACATTTTCTAGACAAGGTGACTCAAAGCAAAACAGACCAATTGAAGGGCTAAACAGTTTTCCTGTGCCACCAAGAAGGAAGCCCAGTAAACAATGAAATCATATAAATTAATTCAAGCCATGGTCTCAAACTGGTAAAGTGGCACCGAAACAGCAGCATCTAAATGACACACTTTGTGCCCAAACTTTGAAGACCTGGAAGGTTAATGACTGCCGAACCTCTCTGAAGTTCCCTTTCATCATCTGTAAAATGGATACAACTAGAATACCTACCTATGTGGACCAAATGATGCAATGTATTTCTTAGGAAAGCCTTCAATAAACTACAAATGCACCATGCCAATACGAGCTAACACTACTTTTATTTACCTCACCTACACTGATAAGAAGCTCCCAAAAAAGAGGGGCAGTCACCTTGAACAGAAGAGAAAATCGGAAAAAAACAGGCAATTCCGATTCTATAAAGACGCACTACTTACATGAGCATGGGGGGGAGGGGGAAGGGGAGGGAGAGGTAGAGAGAAAGGGAGAGAAAGAGAGAGAGGTTAAGATTGAACAAGTACAAGCTTCTTAAACCTCTTTCAAAATTTCAGGAGAAACAGCCAAAGGAGCAGTGGAAGAGAAGCCAGCCAAAAGCTTTCTACCCCACGTCACAACAGCAGCAGGCGTACTGCAGATTCTGCCTCGCCATCTCACCAATGACAAATCCAAGTCTTTAACGTCATTGCTAATCAAGGCAGCTAGTGTCCATCTGTCAGTCTACCAAGTGCTAATTAAATGCACCTATGTGCCCAGCACTGTGCTTCAGAGAGGGGTGTGTGGGGTTCCAGTGGAGCAGGAAGGGCAGAGGAAGGGCTAGAGGCTCAGGAGCAGCAACCCCTCCTTTCCAGCCCTGTGCCTGGAGCCTCCTGTTCCCTCCAAAAACACCTAAGGTTAATCTCTGTGGTCCCCGCAGCCTAGGCAAAAACTACTTCTTAGCACCTATTAAAGGTGCTCTTCTGTTCTCCAAATACATGATAAAGATACATGATAACAAGACTTGAAGGTACAGTTAAAAGTTGTTTAATATAAAAGTTTGCAAATTTTTCATTTTATTCTAATTCCTGAGAAATGTGAGGGAAAAGGCTGCTTTTCCCACACTAAACTAAAAGGCCTATCTAACACTCATGCAGAGACATTCCAAATGGAAAATAACTCATAAGGGTTATCTGATGTCCACAAAGAAGAGGGTTTTCACTTCTCCCTGCCTCCTGCCCGAGGAAGAAGCTCCTGAGGGCCAGGTCAGCCCAGTCATGGCTGAAAGAAAAGCTAAAAGAATGTTTTATTGATAAATGTAGAAACAGGAATTTCTTATGTTCCTTCAGATACTACTCTCTACAATTTCACTGACCCACTACACCCAGTGTGGGACAAGAAGACAGGGGAGATGTGATGTCTGATGATGAAAACAGGCCAACTTCAGATAAGGAATAGCCAAGAAGCCATTCCTTTTACCTGGAAAGGAAAGCAGTACTGATGTGTCTGTGAGAACTGTGTCAGAGCCCAAGATGGCTACCAACACTCTGTGGAAGGGCAGGGCAAGGTAGCTGGGGTAGCCTCAGGCTGACTGGCTTCCTGTCCAGAGACGGCAGGAAGCCTTCTAGTTAATTCAGAGTTCTATACATTATGTTAGTTCAAAGTGGACATAGAGTGCAGACCTAGAGAGTAGCCTTAGAAATGTTGGAACTTATCTCATTTAAGTGCCTCTTCTATTGCTTGCAGTTAATAGTCTCATAAAATTATACTTTCATGATATTTTGTCAGTATCTATGGATTTCATTATGACTATGGCATTTAATTATTGTTTTCTTCAAGAAGGAATGGAAACTCTTGCTCTCATGCTTTACAAGATGTTGGAATGTCAAATACTCTTGGCTGTTGTGTGTCTGCTGACACATTCCATTTATATTTCTCTACCATATCTATGATGCTTGACTGTAATACCAATGTGAAAATACGGGATTAGTGTCACTACTTAATTTTCTTAACAAGCTATCAGACAATAATGCATGCCTTAATTATATTTTTAAAGCAAGTATAAATTGCAGAAACGCTTAAAATTTCCTAGAAACTGAGAAATATTAATTCTGTGAAAAACTAAGCAAGTGTTTCATATGGAAGCACACCTTACGTAAGCTAAAAAATGTAGCCAGATAAGTGGCCCTTAGAGTGGAAGACTGGATTTTCGTCAGTATGTGTGGTCCTTGAAGTTGTGAAGTATCACCCGTCCCTGCAGCTGGCCCCTCAGGCAGTAGGTCTGCGGACTGTTCCCTGATTCCATGATGCACTTCATGGTGGGGATAACAGGGCCAAGTAGAAAACACAATGCCAACAAGTTTCTCCTGGGGATTCTGATAAGTCTGCTTTTAGAAAACCAAACACCTGCACCAAGATGCAGATTTTTTCATGAAGTGTTCTTTCTAAAATCAGGATTAATTTGCCATTTACAAGGCTAAAAAAAAAAAAAAAAAAAAAAGTTCAGGTGAAATAGTAATTTCTAGAAAGCTACATTATTCCACATATTGAGAGAGATGAAAACAGCCAAGGCTGTTGAACAGATCTCCCCGTGGAGGGTGACTGATAATATATCAAAAACACTAAGGCCTTGGCACCCAACATGGCTTCAGAGTTATTTCAAGGGTTCTTCAGGCCCTCCACTGGGCCACAGACTAGAGCTTCCTGATACTGTTCTGCTCAGACATCTCCTACAGGGGACCTTTGACAACAGGATAAAGTAAACTCCTTATGTTCTGCCTAAAGCAACAGCAAAGAGTCAAAGGAATGCCCCAAGGCACAGGGATGACGAGAACAAGGTCCGAGGAGTTGAGTCTGGGCAAGAAACTCTTGAAGCCAGACAGAGAACAACTTCTCCTGCCTGGTCTCAGCACTGTCCCTGTTGGTGTGTCTGTGTGTGTGCGTCCACGCACATTCATATGTGAGACAGCTGCTGGGTAGCTTCCACTCACACCGAATCGAGGATGAATCGAGTTATCTGTAGATTTTGCTCCGGGGGGGGGGGGGTTCCTCCTCACCACAGCCTGTCTCCTCTAAAGAGCAGACACCTTCCAGCAGTTCACCTCATCCCTAAAAGCAGATCCTCACTTAGCTGAGTTCATTGCCCTAACCTGAACAAAGAAGTTTTTATTTTAATTCAGGGATATATAAAAAGGGATATTTGTATTTGTATATATATAAAGCCTTCCACTTTCTGACTACCCAACTGACTTCTCCAACTTCATCTCCCCTCTTATCATATCCCCTTGACCACTCCAATATCACGACATGTCCTAGACCCCAGTTATACTGGACTCCTCAACTCTTCCAGATAAACCAGGTCTTTGCAGAAGTTCACATAC
Source organism: Camelus bactrianus (assembly GCF_048773025.1). Lineage (NCBI taxonomy): Eukaryota > Metazoa > Chordata > Mammalia > Artiodactyla > Camelidae > Camelus > Camelus bactrianus. The sequence goes on from NC_133542.1 coordinate 28,844,695, forward strand.
ATGCCATCCCCTCTACCTGGAACATCATTACCACTCTTATTTAACCAGCAAATTCAAACTCTCTCGGTTTAGAACCAGCAAAAATGTCACCGCCTGTGTGACTTCTACCTGACTGCCCCCAACAGAATTAGTAACTTCCTTCCAAGGGCTCCCAAAACGTTTTATTCATATCTTTATTTAGCCTATCTTATTATGGAATAAAGCATAGCAACTAAGAGCCTGGGTTCTGCACAGATTGCCTGGTTCTGAATCCACTTAGTCAAAGTGTGACAGGAGCATCAAGTCAACTGGTACCCACTGGATCTATAAAAGGCTAGAGAATCCATGATGATGTTCAGAAGGGTCTGTGGGGAATTACAGCAGGATTGAGTGTTTGGGGTCTCTCCCTATCAATCTATAATCAACCTGAAACACTGCAGACTCTTTTTATAATTAACAAATTCATATAAAAGTGTTATTGATTTCTTAAATTTTTTGTCATTATGTATTTTGCCAATAACTAATACTGAAAGTATAATATGCTATACAATATTCTCCTGTGATAGAATTACTGTTCTAGGGTTTAGAATTTAGAGGCCTTGACCATCCATTGTTCCACCCTTTGGTGAGGTGAAAGCTGTTTCTGCACACCAAGGAAAGGTTTTATTAAGTTAGTAATGGCAGGCATCCTCACCCCATTACCACCCAAAGGTCAGTCACAGAAGCATGGATTAACCAGAGCTGCTTTGCTCCAGGCACTCCACCAGATCCTGTGCAATGTGGGTGTCTCCTCCTGTCCTGGGCCACGAACAGTGAAGACAGGGAAGGAGTCGTGCCGAAGCCCACCTGGGGAGCTGGCCTGCAGACACAGGCCAGGAAAACAAGGTTAGCAAGTGCTGAGCAAAGACCCAAGGTCAATTACAAAGATGAGTGTAGAAGAGAACATGAAGGGTAGCTAGAGGGGAGAATAACAAGAGACAAGAGAACCTTCCAGACTGGGAGGCACCGATACAGAAGCCAGCATAACCACTACGTTCCCCTGTCCACACCAACAACACTGCCTTGAAATAAGGAGCCCGTGTAAAATACCTCACACACCCTTGACACAAAAGGTGTTCAACAAATACCAGCTCTCTTTCGTCCACTAAGCGCATTCCTTAGCATGAGAGAGATATTTCAACAAATTTGTACCAAGCAGCTTATATGGATGGCCAAGTACTAGTTAAAAAGTCAAAATACTGGTTAAATCTAGTTAAAATAATGATCTAGTTAAATAAAATCTAGTTAAAATAACAGAGAAAATCTGAAGGAAAAAAACACAGGAAATAGGCAGAAAACTGACCACTAAGAGCTTTGCTCTACACAAGTTCTTCCTCTTTTGAATAAGTAGCTGTCTCCATGTTAACAGTCACAACTAAGAAAATTATAAGGGAAACAAATTTCTCAAGTCTTTGATGGGAGAGGGTAAGAGGATAACAATAGTGCACCTGGAACGCGATTCTGTACTGGAGAGGCCTTGTTCGTCACAGCGCACTGACGCACACGGCGCAGGAGGCGTGGAGCCCCAGCGCCTCACACACGAAACATGGAGCATGGAGGCTCACTGAAGCGATCTGCCTGAGACAAACCTGACTGCCACCGTTCTCAGCCCGGCTGCCCTCTGTTATTCAGGCATCCCTTCCACTGGACACCTGCCTAGTCTCCTCGAGTGTGAGTAGATGGTCCCTGGGCTGGCTGCACTTTGCAGAAGTGCGTAATTTATGAGTAGCTCATTGTTCATTTTGGAGAAGAAATGTTCTTAAGCCTCCCAGTTTCAAAACCATTTTACTTTTTATTTATGTTCTTTGCCTTTTCCTTACAAACATCTGTGCAACATCCACGAAAGTGGGTTAGGAATACGACCAGTAGAGCCTTCAGAAACACAACCGGGAAGTAAGTCACAGTGGATTACAGCTAAGGATGGTTAAGTACAATACCACCACAACACCTAAACACATGTGCACACATACGTACACACAAATATGAAACCTCGTATTTGAAAGATAGCAGGTGCCAGTCAAAAGACATGTTTGACAAAAACAGAAAAATACATACTAAAATTTACATTAAAATAATAGGCATTAGTGGTGCACTTTCTGTTACATGCTCCTTTCTACTTTAAGAATTTGAGAGGTTTCTGGTCAAGATGGCAGAGTAGTAGGACCATGAGCTTGCCTCCTCTCACAATCACAACAAAACCACAACTGACTGCTAAACAACCATCGACAAAAAAAAGACTGGAACCTAGCAAGTTCTTATCTCCGAACCTTCCTTCTTCAACTGGAAACATAAAGAGGGAATCACACTGGGACAATAAACAACAAGTTTCTACTGTACAGCACAGGGAACTATATTCAATATCTTGTAGTAAACTATAATGAAAAAGAATATGGAAACGAATATGTATATATATGCTGTACACTAGAAATTGACACAACATTGTAAACTGACTATACTTCAATAAAAAAGAATGTATACACACACACACACACACACACACACAAAGAATATGACAGCCACCTATTTTTGCAAATACTTTCTCCTCACAAAGTGTGCTTATTGACCAATGGAAGAGTGCATTATAATAAATCGGATAAATTTTTTATACCATTATCCAGAATGACTTTACACCCAAAGCTCAACAGCACTGAATAAGCTGGTAGAGTTAAAATAATTTATGGCAGTAAGGAAGAGGAGAATTTGCCTTAAAATGGTCCTTTTGGGTGCAAAAAAGCAAATAATGGGAGATGCAAAAAAAAAAAGGGGGGGGGAGCAAAAACCCTAAAGTGAGTAAAAATGGAGATCCTATTGAAGTAACTGTAGCTTTATACTTCATTTCGCCTAACTTGTACAGGCAACCTCTACTCTGTAAAATGCCTGGGTTAGGTTCCTATCTTAGCCTGAAATTTATTTCAGAGTTTGCATGGGTATGATTCAGCTATTGCCTGTTACTCCCTAACAATCAAGACATGGTTGAGAACAAAGACAAACTACAGCTCCAATTCTAGGGAGTGTATCCCCTGACATTCACAGTTTACACAGAGAGATACTTGAGTGAATTTCAATTTTTTTATGCTTGAAAAGGAAAGGACAGTTAACGCAATAAGGGTCATCACAATGCTCTTAACCAAAGCTGTCAGATTCTATGAATTCCCTTTAGCTAGTTGTCAAACGTTTCAGGGAAGAATCCATATTTGGAGTCTAATTAAAGAATAATGGATAAGTAATAGCCATCAGGAATGTACTTCAGAAATGCATGCTCATAGTGCTTCCCCCTAGAGAACTTCGCAAAGGCAATTTGCGAACACTAAAAATTTTTCCTCATAAGGAAGAACTGCCACATGTAATGTTGTAAATTACATGTTTTCCTCATCCTTTACAAAGTAGACCAAGCTTAAAGTGTAGGGGAGAGTAGTTTCTAAGTCACCTCACAGTCAAATATTTTCTTTTTCATCATCATTTATGAAACACATTAGTAACATAAACCTGACTGAGCCACACATCATAGTTAAGAGGAATGAGGTCCTGATTAAACACCTGGATCTCTTTAATAGCAACTTCAATATAACCATCAGGAACCACAGAGCTCTGAAATATTAAAACGGGAATGTATGATCCCAAGCAGAGCTGAACACCTCTAGTACCACTTGAGGTTTGGGGTTTGGAATTCAACAAATAGAATTTACATTCCAGCACCTGTCACTCATTAACTGAATTTATTTGGGCAAAATAAAAATTGAACCTCTCTGAACTTAGGTTTCTTGTCCTTGAAGCAGGGATAACATTACTCATTTGGCCGAGTTCACATAGGACTGTAGCAGCAGCAGAAGAAGTAGTAAAAAATGCAATTTTCATTTTCTGAGAGCTTCTAGTGTGTGGTGGTTTGAAATCCACATGGTAAGGTAGGCATGCCGTTGTTTTAAACAAGGAAGCAGAGGCTCAGAGACAAGAACTTGCACAAGGCTGCATGCATGTTACTGGCAGAATCTAAGTGTGAACACCAATGACTCTGACTCCAGAGGCCATGACCTGGTTCACATCTCAAAATGTATTCACATATGTCATCGAATGAGGTAATGCTACTGACTGCATTGCAAGCAGCAAAGCACCATGTAATGCAATGTGTTATTACAGTAATTTTTTAAAGTTGCTAAAATGTGTTTTCTGCTGAATACACATACTATTCTTAGCAAGAGCCCATCAACTCAAGAAACTAAGGAAAAAGCACGAATGAATATGTAACTTGAGACCTAAGACAATGGAAAAATATGGAAAGTAACTTTAAAATAGATGTGACAGTTGGTGATGTCATTTTGTACATTTGCCCATCCACACGCATCCACACAGAATCCCAACCCACAAACATCAAGTATGTCTCAGAACGCCAATGGAAGTTGCTGGAATCGTTAAAAAGCTGGGAGATTTCCTGTGTATGGGACATGGCTCCCCGAGCCCATACTGATGACTTGGCAGGCTGCTCACAGGAGGTTATTAGAGACATAGAACAAGCATGTTAGGCTGCAAATAGTCTGTGGCCGAGCTTCCCAGGGATAACAAAGGGCAGCACGTTAGCAAAGCTGAGAGGGTGGATATGATGCTTTAACCTCCTTAAGGGAAGCCAAAACACTGAGGGTGACCAGAAAGCTAACAAAGGCATAGCAACCATCTCTACACTGTCTTAATTATTCTAAGCCTTTGAAACAGAGGAAAGATTCCATTCACCAAGGTCAGGTAAATGGAATTAAATTATTAAATATTAATTAATTAAATAAAAATTAAGTAATTAAATTATTATTAAAGGTAAATTCACATTACTTAATTGCAAGCACGCTTTTCCCAGAAATAGTTCAGTCCTAAGTGAAATGGGAAAGGCAGAAAATTTGAAGACATCGATACTTCTCTGCACTTCTGCTTTTCTGAGCTAGTCATCGCTCCTCCCAGGGTGCCCGTGCTGCTGCAGCAGCTTATCCCATCTCAGGGAGTAAGGACCCAAACATTTGAGACCACTGTCTCCCTCCTTTTACTGTGTTGCTGTTCTTTGTTTCTTCTAGAAGAGATGAAATAAACCCCCAAGGCCAGAGTATACAGGTGTATGGATTAAACACTGGAGAATCTCAGGCAAGGCTTTTACATCACTCTCTTCCTACAAATGCTCTCACCCTCATCCTGGATGTGTGCAGTGCACAGTCTACACAACCATACTCAGCAGCCCTATATATAAAACCCAAACCAGAACAGACATAAGTTTTATCCACGCATCTGTTCATGCACTTATTCAACTCAATAAATATTTACTGCATCCAGCACGCACCAGACCCTGGTGGATCTTGGGCAAATATTAGTAAATAATAATATACAATCCCTGCCCTCAAGAAACTTGCAGTCTTGACAGGTCATCAATGAGTAACATGACAGAGTAGAGCATGCCAGCCCTGGGAGGTGTATATGAGTCTTGGCATCAGCAAAGGGCGAGCAGGACTTACCACGTGTGGGTTGACCTTATGTCGAAAGCACGTGATGTTCACCACATATGGCCAATCGTCAGGCTCCATCAGCACCCCGGCAGCGTGAGCACACGTGACGTGGAAGGAGGCGGGGCAGCGACCATAGGAACACTGGATGCAGGCTCCAGAGACCTTCTTAACCCGGTGTCTGCAGAACATGCATTTCTGGAGGGTTAAGAGAAAGAAGAGCATCAATTCAAATTCTGGAACTCAGCCAGTTTCCACACTTCACAGCGTAACGGCTATGAGAGATGAAGAAAACTGATGACGTCTACAAGGCTGGACCTCCAGGGGCCCCAGCAGTGAGTGGCTGTGGCAATATAAGCCGAGTACCTTGAACACACCACTACAGTCGCATACTACCAGACATATGTTGAACTACTCATCGTGGTTAGGAAAGCCAAACCCTTTTGCACATGCGTCTGCAGGCACAGAGCTGAGGAAAAGGCCGCCCGGGGGGTCCTGCAAGTCACCCATGAAAGCCAAAGCTACTTCTCTTTCACCCCGGGCATGGCAGGCCTTTCTGTACATCAAGGGATAGGCCATGGATTTGGCAGAGGGGCACGAACTCCCCTAAATTAGATGAAGTCTTCGAAAATACCCAAGTAGCACACAGATGGGCTAAGGTTTCCATTTACAAGGAAATGCAAAGTGTTAAATGGTCCAATGTGGAAACTAGAGGCTCAAGTGTTTAATAATCCAAATCTGAACCCTTCATCGCTGAAACAAAAATATGCCTCCCAAAGTGAGAAAATTGAAAATCACCCCAAAGGGCATAATTTTGTTGAATCTCTATAGCTGACTCTGCCTGGAGAAGAGAAAATGGAAATAAGAAACAGCAATAATAATTACCACGATCTGAAAATTAAATTGCATACAATTACCCCTAAACATGATCAGTACATTTGTTATGAGAGACGGGAAAAATCAAACAGCTTCACTAAATGCAAGATTTGTGAACTAATACTTATGGGTTAGGAAAAAATAGTTGTAGAACAACATAGGGTCAGGCTCAGAAAGCAGAGGAAACAGAATGATCAAAGAGCTCAACTTTGCATTCCTAAGGATAAAATAAGTCTGCAATCTCATCAAATCCTGGTGCAAAGGCTCTGTTTTTATAGGTACACTTTCCTTCCTGGGACAAAAAAAGATACTTAAACTCAATGCCTTTTGAGGGCAATAATATTTTATCACAGACCTGCGGGAATCAATGTGCACTAAACTTCTAACTCTTCTTTGCCCTCACATCTGATCACCAACTTCACTGTTACAGATTCTGCACCTTAATCTTGCTCTGATCTCTCCCCACCCATCTATACCAGCCGCCACCTCCTGTGCCTATGGTGTCTTGCCCAGCGTAGTATGGCCTTCTAACCGGTCTTGCCACCTTTTGTTTCATGCTATTTTGATTCACCTTCCCCAGACCTGCCAGAGTGATCTCTATTCAGCACAGATCCCATGTCACCCACCCTGCTTAATGTGCCTCAATGACTTCTTATCTCCAAGACTTTCCAGGAAAAAAAAGGAACAATGTGAGATGGAAGAAGAAAGCTTATAAAAGGCCCTTCATGGTCTATCTGAGCAATTTTATTTCTCACTAGTCCCCGTAAGGGCCCTATAGTCTGGGCATTTATAAGATCTCTCTGTACACCTGGATTTAATGTACAATCAAGCATTTTTAAGTTGGAGTTAAAGATGTGCGGACTAAGAATTTACAGAGAGAAGAAAAAAGGGAAAGAAAAGGAAAGAAAAAGAAAGGAAAAAGATTGGTATTCACTTACAGGGATATCCAAGATGTACTGCTAATTTGCATATGAGTGAGTATAGTATGATAATTTTTTTTTATAAAAGAGCAGATGAGATCTTATAAATGTGTATACATTTGATGAGCACTGGAAAAGTCATGGAACTTTAACATCCAATATGTATATTAATTTGAAACAACTGGGAATAAAGGGAATGAAAACAAAACAAAACAAAACAAAAAAGAATTTATAGAGAGAGAGCACAGTGGAGAGTGTGAGAGCCATAGAACTGAAACAAGAACCATTACAATATGAATACAACCATTATTTAACATCTCGATATCTCTTTGGCAATACTTGGTATCAGTTTCAGGACATTCTGGTAATTCTTGGTATTCTGGTATCTTTTTGTCAATTCCAACCATGTGAAATATGATGACAGATATAACAGCAAGAACTCTTATCAGGAGCCCCAGGCATAATCAGATCATCTTTTAAGAGCCTAATTCATATTACATAAAGGTCAGTATTTGAATAAATTCAGATGTTGACAGATGTATGAAAGAAGAAATTGTTTCCTATTTTCCTAATTAAATATGATTAAGAGTAAGAAAGAGTATTAAAACTTAGCTAATTAATGAACTGGCGACTCCCAGCCACTTCTACCATTACCTTCCTCAAGAAACAGAAGATCTCCAGAAGAGGGAAGGAGACAGAGAGAACACACTTAAGCCCAGTGTGAATTCAATCCTTGGAATCTAGTAAGGGAAGTACCTCCATTCCCGGGAGGACAAGAGGTGGTCATTTCTAAGGATAGAACCAATATCCTTAGAAAGTCAACCTAACCTAATTGCAATTCAATTCTTTGCATGATGTTTACCCGCAGAGTTGAAAATTTCTACTTAAACATCAATTAGGTTCTTGCAGAGATACAGAACTTGGCAAAACTTAATAGACGAACCATATCATATGCCGTAGTACAGTCCACATATTACTTCCGAACCCCAGTTTCACTTGGCCTGCTACTAAGCCAGTTATTCATCTGTGGCAAGGCAATCTGTGGCAACTTGACACCCACACTGCTGGGCTACAGAATTTAATTCAGTAGGGCAAAGACTAGGACACTTCCTAGAATGTTACAATAGAATAAGTGCAATGAAAGAAGTAGAAACAAAATGCTATATGGAACTACAATGACCAGTGCAATGAGTTATGCTTGGGGACAACAGAGGGAAGAAGACTGCAAAGAAATGCAATGACTGACCAAATGAAGATGGTGAGCTCAGCCCCTGCTACAAAACCCCCAGCCCCAAACCCTAAATAGAGAGGAAAAAGAATGAAACCATAATGGCACTAACAAGAAAGGGTGCATTAACTCCAGGGAGGAGGGCTCCAGCAAAAAAACTATCAGTAGGTATCTCAGAGAAGGCAGTTCTGGCAAGGCCAATGCCAAGAATGGAAACAAATAACTAAAAGACAAGCAACCCACTGTCAGGCCAGTCCCAAGGATGCCCCCCATTATCATCAGCAGGTGAGGGATTCTGATCTGATCTGAATCCAGGTCCTGTGACCTGACCCATCATTCACCAACAAGATAAATGGATTCTCATTTGGGCTAAGAAGGGAGAAAAAGTGCACCGAAGAAGTACAACTAAAATACAATCAGATACTTAAAAAATCACAAACATTTGAGGGAAAACAATGCCGTGAATAAGAGGTGCTATAATTAATAAACAGAAGAATACCTGTCCTAAGGAATCAGGTAAGTGGAAACAGAGGATGTCAGTACATATTATGATAGAGAATCCAAAATATATCCCATCAGTTTAAAAAAAAAAAACAGTAGCAACTACACTGTCAGAACTAAGAAATTTAAAATATTGTCAAAAAAATCAAGATGGAATGACTATTGGAAGATCAAATTACCAACTGGAAGGTGGAGCCCAGAGATTGTACAAAACATAGATGAAAAGATCAAAAAGAAGGAAAATGGAACACAAACACTAAACTATGGAAAATAGATCCAGGTGTTCAGTTATCTCTGTCAAAGGCACTCTAGAGAAATAGAAAAAGGGAAAAACACAGAAATTTTCCAGACCTGAAAAAAGGTCCAGCAAATAGGGTTAATTAAAAGGAAAAAAAAATCACCTAAACACAACCTAGCTGCACCTTAGACCACCAAATACAGAGAAGATCCCGAAATCTTCCAGAGAAAAGAAAACCCTGATTACCATCAGATCTCTAATCTTCAACAGTGAACGCTGAAGGACAATGAAACAATGTCTTCCAATTTATGAACGAAAATTTAAGTTGGTCTATATTCAGCCTAATTATCATTCAAATGTGAGGGAAAACATAAAAGATTTTTTTTCTTTTCCACATTCAAGGATCAGAAGTATGCATGAAGAAGTGAAGAGCAACCAAATTCTAAACATGTGGATAAATCTAAATGACTATTGACTTTATAAACAATAACAGTAACGTCTTCTGGGTTTGAAACAGAGAGAGAATCTGAATGGACAGCAATAGTAGCATATAAGGAAGAAGCGGTAAAAGTGAAGTTTTAAATATTCTAGCACTCTTGATTTGTCTGGGAAAAGAGTAAAAGTACCAATTAACTAATAGTGTGGGGGAAAAAACAGAATAAGGAAAAATAATAAATTCAAACAAAGACATAAAAGGAAAGAAACAGAAACACAGAACAGGTGGGAGCAAAGGAAAAAGCACATTGTAAATTGGCAGGATTAAACCCAAACACATCAGTGCGTTAAGAGTGAACAGGCAAAATTTTATCTTACGAACCAGGGGTAGCAAACTTTTTTCTTAAAGTGTCAGACAAATATTTTAGGCTTGTGTGCCACACGGTGCCAGTTGCTACCACTCGGCCCTGCATTGGATAGTTGACCAGTGAACAATGCGGGGGTCCAGGGAACCGACCCCACCCCACCCCACTCCGGTGCAGTCAAAAATCATGTAACTTTTGACTCCCCCAATAACTTAGCTATTAATAGCCTACGGTTGCCCAGAAGTCTTACCAATAACAAAAACAGTCAATTAACATATATTTTGTATGTTGTATGTACTATATATATATATATATTCCTCTATTCCTACAATAAAGTAAACTAGAGAAAAGAAAATGTCATTAAAAATTCATAAAGAAGAGAAAATACATTTACACAACTGTACTATATTTATCCATAAGTTTATGTCATCTGTTGACAAGATGGTCTCGTCAGTACCTCATATTGTCTTATGTGATATGAAACACTGTAGATGTTAAACATATTACTAACAATAGGCATTAAAAATGAAAAGATAATGTGAAAAAGAAATTCATATTTATTTACAGGTAAATGACTCATGCATTAATAATGAAGAAGCAGTAACAGGATTGCTTTCTGGTCACCTCGTGTATTAGACGGCACCATGTATGGTCTGTGTTCGTGTGCTAACTTTTGATAAATTTTAACTTTTTATCATAGATTTGTGTATATTTTATGGTAGTAAAAGATAAAATAGACCAGTATCTACATACAATTTATGCATTCATGACATACCTAACTTTTGGTTACTGTTTTTTCATATTTCTAGACCACACGGTTTATCTGCAGGTTTTTTCAAATTGCCACAAATCTCCAAAAAATTTTCCAATATATTTATTGAAAAAAATCCATGGATAAATGGGTTCACGCAGTTCAAAGCCATGTTGTTCAAGGGTCAACTGTAGTGCAAAAGCAGTCATAGACAACCCACAAATGGTCGGTGTGGCTGTGTTCCAATAAAACTTTCTTTACAACAACAAGCACACGCCCTAGTGTGCTGACCCCTGCAATAGGCCACGGGCACATATTTGAAGTCAGTAAGCTGTGAAATGATAGAATTAGTATTTAAGAAAGATCACTCGAGCAGCAAGGTGGATTAAGAACAGACTGGAGGGAAAATAAACTGTTATGAAGCCTGGAAATACTGAGGTAAAGGATGATGAGGACTTGGACTATTATAGGAGGAAGGTAACCGTTGAGTGTTTTTCACTCTTGCTACCCTTTGTGGACAGAAATTCTGTATCTTCCTTTAAATGGAGCTACTCACTCAAGGTCAGGGCTGGACAGTCCCTCTTCTGTGGGAAAGAACCTCTCTAGCCACTGGCTAAGTCTTAAAATAGATGAGGGTTGGGGTGACACCAGTTTCTAGAGGGATGGGGATGGAAGGAAGCTTGTGGACTGTAAGATGGGTGGGCACTTAAACGCACAGAAGGATCAGAAAGACAGGGCCGTTCTTCATGCGGTCCACTGTTTGAGGTGCCAGTCACCCACTGGGAAAGGGATAAGGAGCCAGTTGATGGAAGACAATTAAATAAAGAAGTTTGAAAAGTCAAATGAGCAGCTCCGAGAACCATTAATTCGGGTGCTTTAGAACAAAGTCAAGGAGGCACTGATGTAGACAGACCAACACAGCACAGCAGGAAAATGCTGACACAGATGCCACTGGAGAGTGACTTTAAGGGGTCGTTCACCTCAGTGGTTTTGTAGTAAGGATGCCTGGGACACAATGGCTGCTCGATGTTTGCTCAATTAAACTGAATCCAAGCAAGAATATTTTGGTCAAGTTACAGACCTGCTCATCTGCTTCCTCAACAGTGAAACAAGACTCCTCATTATATAGCTGTAACACCAGAGATGTCAGAGGACAGCGGAATCACTGAGAGGCCTGCTTAAAACACAGATTGCTGGCCCCACCCCCAGAGTTTCAGTACGTCTGGGCTGGGCATTGAATTTGCTTTCCTGACAAGCTCCCAGTGATACTGATGCTGCTGACCCAGGGATCACACTTGAGAATGACTTAGTTGGAGGGTTAAAGGGTGTCAGTTATTTTGAGACCCTCTAGTATAAGGGAATGCAGGAAGTACAACGTTTTTTCACCTATTCTTCTGTGTCAAGGGCTGAGAGAATTCTCAGGAGAGTATGATTGATAGAGCCTGTACTTTCTTGGGGGACTGGATTTCCATACTCATTCCAATAGCATAGGCCATTAAGGCTCCTAATGGATTGAGGAATTAATGAAGTATCTGGCAATGAAGCTTTGTGTATCATTAGATTCCTTGAGCACACAGCTTGGCAAAGGGTATCAGGAAATGATGAGCTGTGAAGGAGTTAGAGGTTCAAAGCACATCCTCTTCCCTCTTCCCTTCTTTTTTTTTTACTGATATGATTTGTAGTGTGATTTTATTGTCGTTTTGCCAGTTCTGTGGTTCTTTTTGCTTCCATAAATAAGCAGGAAATTTCAAAACAGGCACAAATGCTTTTTATTTTAACTAGTATTTCCCTATCAGACAAGCAACAAGCTGATAGTATTTAATTCCTTTTTCCTTGGACTCTCCAAAGACACTTTTTCCAGGTACTCCACAGCAAGCTAACGTTTCCAGCTCAAACAGGGAATAATGTTGAACTCAATGGATATCACTATTGTTGCAAGCAAGTCAGGGACTTGCTGAGACTGAGTCTGAGACTTTCATTTTGCACCACATCTTTAAATGTAAGTTTTAAAACAGAAGCTTTAAAAAAAAAAAAGTCTACCTGTAAAATTTATATTCTGCTCATTAGTATTCATTGAGTCAATCACTCATGTGCGCAAGCGCTGGCCAGCACTGGGGGAACACTCTATGATGAAGTCTAAGTTCTACAGCGAGGAGCTTACAATCCAGGGGAAGAAATGGACACGTAAACAACTTCGGCAGAAGGAAAAGCAGAATTCAAGAGCTGTCGTAAGAGAGCAAGATTCAGAAGGATAAGAGAGAGGAGGAGTTTGATCCCAAGAGAAATCAGTTTACCCAAAGAGCTAAAAGAGTGGCTGGGCTGGTGTAGCGGGGTCGGGAGACATGATGAAAACCAAGGTCCACAGTGGACTGGCACTGCAGAGCGGGGACTGCTGCTGTGAGGGGCAGAAATGAACATGCAGTCTCACGCCACTTGAGCCAGACAGAACTGTTCTGATCTCAGGGGTCTAACGACGTTACAAATGGCAGACACCACGAAGTGATACAGTAGAACTCAATTCTGAACATGCCTGCATCAGCTCGTAACATGGTGAGTCCTCTGACTCTCCACACCCCCGTCAGGAACAGTTATTTCTACTCTTCAAGTTCAGAGCATTACAATAAATGGCTCATGATGTCAAGTGTGTTGAATTGAATCCTTATTTATGACATGCATCAGAAGCCATTTATCTCATTGCTTTTTGTTTGGTGAGATTCACCCTGCAGAAGGTGAGAAGCTAAGAAAAAGTCAAGCAGCAGGCTAAAGATGAAAGGGCAGAAGGAATGAGCTCAGCCAGGCCAAGAGACGGAGTACAGAAGCAGACAGAGGTGGGGGGGGATCACACGGAAGGCTGCACGGATTGAAAACAAGTAAGGGAGGCATTGTTGGCCCTGAGAAATATTAAATAAGAATCACAAAAGAATTCTAAACTGGAAAGGCCATAGCAATTCAGACACAAACTGACAAATTAATAAATGACTCCTGAAAAGTACTATGTCAACAGCCCGGTCACACTTTTTAAAAAATTTAGATCAGAAGAAGCACCACAGGGAAGATCTCAAAACAGGAATGCTCTGGAAGGACCTTTTAATCCCAGTACCAGAACACTGACTGCACACAGTAGGTGCTCAATAAATATCCAGTGACTAAATGAAAGATTGTTTCCTTATTACATATACTGCATCAATTCATTCTTCAGCTATTTTAAAGCTAATAGCTGCTATATAAAAGGCATTTTTCGAAATGCAAAAGGAGATTAAAAAATGAAGAAGATACCATCCACACATTCAAGAAGCATAATTTGGCATACAAAAATAGCTGTAACAAAAGCTTTGCCATGGTGATGGTAAGACAAATGCTACTGGATTTTGAAGGAGACAGGGCTGGACTCGCAGAACAAAGGTGAGGCCGGCAGGTATGCCTCAGCCGGTTACCTACATCCAGCCTGGCTCTTCCACCATTCTTCTACCGAGAAAGAGAGGCAAGAGAGGATGAACTTCATGACAGCTGCCCAAGGGACAGCAAATACGGGACAAGGAAGTAGGTACAATTCCGCTTGGATGGCTCAGGTGAGGTGGCAGAATTGCTTACACAGGTGAGCTGTGCACCACTCTGAACTGAAGGCCACGAGTCACCAAGTCCAGGCGTTCCTGGGTCAGTTCCACAGGCTGGCTCCCAGGAACCCATAGTAAAGTAAAAATGGGGTTTCTCTAATGTCTCAAGTTTCCTGTAATTAATTTCTTGATGTTGAGAGGCTATGTGCAATGCTTCTGCACCTGATCAGACACTGCGTTGGAGAGCGCTGGGGACATGCTGCACGCTGCTAGAGCCTGCAGGAACACAGGGTCCACCATGTTGCTTGGAGAAGTTGCCCAGCAGGTTTCGAGGAAACTGGGGAAGCCAGCAAAAGCAGGTGGACTTTGAGTTCGCCTTGAAGGACTAGCAGGTCTTAGCCAGCCCGCGTGCAGCAGGATGAGGCAGGAGGAAGGACATTCTAGGTGGATGGAACAAAGCTAAGAGGTGGGAAAGACATGAGGCAGAATCGAGTGGAGAAGCATGAGCACAGCTAAGAGACGACAGGCTGGAGAGGCGAGGTCTTAGAGGCTCCTGGACAGTATCCTGACACAAACCTAACTTTTAATTGCCAAGGTGAGAGACTGACAATGGCTTAGCAGTGGCAGTTAATCTTCAGATGGAAAACAGGACTACTATTTTGTTAGTTTTCTGAGTGTTTTCAGCAACCAAGCAAGTCTCCAGACCAGCCCACCAAGAAAATCTGAATGACCTTGAGCTAAGCATGCCTGTTGGTCAGGAATGTCTCTTTGCTTGTCCATTCTTTGCTCTTTTAAGGTTGGACAAATTCTACCCATTTTGACATCACAAGTACCTGGCGTGTGTACAAATTAAATACCAGGGGAGTCCCTTGACCAAACACCACACTCTCCTGTATCCTCTATGTAGACAGTATTTCAGAGTAATTAGAAGCCTGGACCAGGAGGTCAGACAGACTTGGTTTTGAATTCTAGCTCAGTACAGGCACAAGGGCTAGTCACAGGAACTGCAAAAATAACACAGCCTGAACAAACAGAAGTGAAGGGGTGAGAAGCTGAGGGGGAAGCAGGCTAGCTGCTAAATATCTCCTGCCCTTCTCCTCTACACCTCTTCAGCAGAAAACAGAGTTTTCCCTCTGCACTTACTACCTGGGCTGTGCAGAAAAGCCAGACATACAAGCAGCATTTGCAAGTAAATTAAATATTAAAGGCAACATCACAATCTCATGTTGAAAGAGGCACTTCACTGATAGTATAGAGCAGCATTTGCTGAATCACAAAATCGGCAATGTTATCTATGCTGAGAAAAATCAATCAGTTATCATTTCTACATCTCTAACAGCCTGTTTGGGTTCCATACTTAAATTTATTTCAAATTTAAAGGGTGAAGGGGACATACAATTACAGCATATTGAGAGTTTTAGAACAAATCTCATTCTGAGTACTTATTAAGTATCACTAAACATCTTTCAGTTGATGAACGGGAAAAGCAAGCCTCCTAAACCACAAAATAAACATTCTCTAAGTACTTCTGTATTTGCATTTTCATTTCTTTTTATGTTACTATTAAAAAGCACCTGTTTCCTAGAGAAAATCTTATTGAGATTATTGTTTACATGAGATCAAACAGAAATTTATTCTTTGAATAAAGCATTTAACTGAACTCAGAATTACTGAATTATGTACTTAAAAAGGCAGGGGGGGGCACTCTGTCCCTTTAGGTACAAGGAGGTCCTGCAAAGTCACTGATGTGTATGCTCTCTATCCTGTAAAAATCTACACAGATTTGTAAAGTTACTTACAACTTAGAAGGATTTCTAAATGCTATTTTTATAGATCTCTCTGAATTAATGTTGGAAATGATTACATTTTAATCATTTAATGCTCAGTGTTAAATCTAAACAGAAACACAATTTTCCTGTTTGACACAGTCTAGGAAGGCAGGGTTACAAGCTTCCTGATGTTCCCAGGACAGACAAAAAAAAAATCTTTATTTATTATGAATATCAGATATGATTTGCCATTGGCATTATCAAATCAAGGACTAGGACACGTTTTCTATTTATTTCTGACCTCAAGCCTGAAGGCCTAAAGATGTCTGACCAAAAAAATCAGAATAAATCAAAGATAAAAGCTAATTATCCTTAGGAATATTTGTTTTCAGACAGTGCAAACACTCAACACTATGAAAGGTTGTGGGGTTGTTTTGTTCAAGGTTTTTTTTTTTTAGAGAGGTGTGTATGTTTCTGAAATCCTGGTTTTCTGCATATTTACTGAAATTGCTCTCGTTGGTGAGGTCTGGGAGGGAACAGCAAAGACACCTCACATTTGCTAATCTATAATAAAGGAACTGGGCCACACAAGCCATGTTTCAACCACCTCTCTCTCACCCAACTTCCCACAGGCACTTTTTAACAGTTTCAATGAATGTTTACATACACTCCTGCTGCATATACTTAGCTTGGTGAATGGTACTTATACGAGTGGCTGGGAAAAGGAAAAATAAAGAGATCTCATTTTTCCCCCTGATCTCTACCCAAGCCAAGATGTTGGGGTGTGCTTCCTGCTCTGAACACCAGAAGCTGTCCCAAGGTCCCCGAATACATCTGATCTTTACTATAAACTCTTGTCCCCTGTGAACTGTTCTGTCCGTGGCCTGCCCCAGCCTCTATGCCTCAGGTCTTTCAATTACACCAGCAGACCACACTGAGAAAATTTACGGTTAAGTCAAAACACCCCAGCATCGTGTCTCCAAAGAACACTGAGGAAGCAGTGATGAAAAGCTGCTAGGTCAACGTGGAGCAGACGTGTTCCAGGTGGCCTTACAAGGGAAGACCCTCTCCTTCTCCAGGGGGAACGACTGTGGCCCCAGAAGAGCTGGTTCAGGATACAGTCCTCTGTGTGAACACTGACTGTTCAGCCCCGACCCATCCCTTCTCCTGCTTCTGGAGGGAAAAATCACCTACCAGTGAGTTTGGGGATTTGTCTTCTGGATTAGACAAATGTGGGGTTTCAATCTCAAGTGGCCCTTAGGGTCACTTAGAAATTCTTTTATCTTCCCCAGTTTACGGAGTGGACTAAAGGAGATAAATAAAACAGGCTCTGGTCAAAGGTTTAGGACTGGATCCTAACCCTGCCTCACTGTGGCCTTGCAGTGCATCGCTAACCAGGATATTGCTTCTGGCTTATTTAGGCAGACTTCCTTTGAGGACTGGTAAACGGTCAGTAGTTTTTTCAGTGATCTATTTGTGGGCAGTTTCTCCAAGCTTACTAGATACCCCAGTCAAGTAAAGATGGCAGTGGTAACTACTCCTCATGAAACTGTTCCCAGGGTTCAAAGAAATAACATATATGAGGGATTTCTCAGGCCATGAGACATAATAAGAGCTAAAGAAAGCTGCCCTATCTGTTCCCAAACCTTACCACTCGCGAACCCCAGCCCAAATCCTCACATTCTAAAGACACCCAGGTAATAGGGGCCAGAGCGCATGGAGTTCCTCAACTGCCCCACCCTCCCCTTCACCTTCAGATCACAATTTCAGAATACGGATGCTCATAATCACTCAGACACTATACAACTAGAATTTGCCACATCTTGTTACTTAATGCATTAAACAAAAAAGCACATTATGATATCACAAACCGATTTTTAAAAATATTTTAGTAAGTGCATTTTGATAATATTCTTTCCTCTATAATTCTGTGTATTTTAAATATTTTGAAATAGTTTTCTGAAGAAAGATCCATAAGCTTAATAAAAACTGCTCAAGAGTCCATGAATCAAAAGAACCCCTGACACAGAACATTAAAAATGTCTAAAATCACTATGAATGAACACAGGAATTACAATCATCATCTAAGAACAGATATTTTCATTGAATTAAGCAAAAATGAAGAACAGAATGATTAGATTAGTGTAACCTAGGTTTTTCTTTTTTAAGGCTGTTTACTGTTTTTACAAAACAATGAAAAAGGATAGGGCATAAACCATGATATCTTCAGAGCTCTTTTTTTTTTCTCTCTCTCTCCTAACTTTTCAAAATCAGAACCTTCAGACTTGCTCCCACAAGGAACCAAAGACACTATGTCGTACCCTCGGTCTCCCTGTCTTAGCAACTAGTCATGAACAGGTCATAGAAAAGTGTTGCTGCAACAGAGGAGTAAAATAATTCCAAACACGCAGGTTTTCTTCATGAAAATAACAATACTCCATCTACACTATCTACAATGTTTTTCTGTCCTGAAAAACTGGCTGAACAGCTTTAAACAGATATTAGACTGGCCTGGGAATTAACTCTTCAGCCAAAGGGTGAGAACATTAACTTCTCTGAAAAGTTCATCTCAATGAAAAGTCAACATTTTTTAGATGCTGGGTTACATCTTACTGATTCTTGGCATGGCTTTTATAATGAGCTTTTCATTCTCCCTCTATTTCTTAATGGAATCTCCTCAATATTTAAAAATTCCATGTCTGTGAGATCCTTTCAAACAGAACAGTGAATTACCAAAGCAGATGTATGAAAGAACTCTAGGAGACATGCACTGCTTCTCTTATGGCCCAGCGACAGTCGTCAAACTGAAGTGTGGTTGACTTCTATCATTCATGTTACTTTTTTAAAAGATGAGGATAAGCCAGTTCATCCTGAAATTCACACCTCACCTTCCTCACGCATCTGCCTGCGTATGACCGAGAGCCCCTCAGCCGCTCCATGCAACGGGAGCCCGTCAAGCCTTAGCTAGTAAAAGATGAACTGTTTTTGTCTAAGTGTATATAAACGTCAGGGCTACAATTTAGGGGCCAAAGTGGTACTTTTCGATAGTAAATTATAAACAAACAAACAAAAAAAACATTATTTTTCTGGAACCCCCTTCAAATGACCCTGGTCAAATCAATGCAAAATGAAGAAACAGAAAAAAGACCTCTGGGTTTTTTCGTACTAAAGGTAAGATTTGGAACCCCTAATGCTTGCTGGTATCTCAGCAAGTTTCAGGCTAACTCACACCCTTACTGCTCCCTGCTCCCTGCCAGAGGAGAGGCACCGATGGAGACTGCAAGCGGACTTTCAGCTCTCCCACTCGGGAGCAGGGTACCTGGGCGAGGTCCCGTGTGCCCCTCGGCCTCAGTTTCTACAGCCATACTTCGCAGGATCATTGTGGGAATTACATGGCTAAAGGACACAGAAGTGCTCTCTACACATAAAAGGCCTTGCAAACATGGCCATTGCTAGTATTGCCTTTAAAGATGATTGAAAAAAGAAATTAAAAAATTGCAGAATGTGATAATACATCAGTTCCTTTCCAGCTGCCAAACCAAAAAGCACAAGAGCTCGAACATATGATACAAGTGGGGCAGAAAATCAGATCACACGGGTTTATCAGGGGATTACACCGCTGAGGAAAAAAAGAGTGTGATTTTTAAACAAACCTTCACAGAACAGTGTAGCGGCACGTGCTGAGCCTGTGGCTGAGCCCCGTGTCAAGACAAACAACAACTCTACTCAAACTAGTCTGTACCAAGTCCCCTGCTTCAGCCTCCCTCAGCACTGCATGATTTTTTTTTTTTTCTGCTGATGGCTTCCCAGCTGTGAGCCTGGCTTCCCATTTCAACAGCAAGTGTGATGACCACAGCTTAACTCTTTATTACCAGGGTATAGTTTTCAAATTTATTTTTAGGAAAGGAGGAAAGAAACCTCCTTACCAGATTCAGGGCTTCCATTCAGGATTTTGAAGTATTTTCTTCATTTTTTTTTTCTACTACAGCCATGTTTAGTCAACCAATTCTTAAAGCAGGGTCACTAAAATCATGTGCACTCTGTATCTAGCACTCATCAAAATATAAGAAACCAGATATCTGGACTCACAGACCCTTCTTAAAGTATAGGGAGTATGTGTTTCTGCTTTCTTCCAGAGGGAAAACTCTTTCTTTAAACAATTTTAAGTTTTTTAGGAAAACAAACAAAACTCAACAACATCTGTAATAGTGGTGTGGAAAAATTATTTTATTCTATTACTAGCCTTGTATGAAGTTTGACATAATGTCACATAGGGTTTCCCTATTTCTCTTAAGTGAATTCTGACCTTCACTTTGGACTAACATTGGGTTAAAGCCATTCCTACGAAAGCAACAAAATTAATGTCCCCACTGAATCGCCTGTGAGTTCCCAGGGAAGGAAGAGCCACCTCTTCAGGCTCACTTGAAATATTCATGAACTCAGCAGAGGACCAGATTAAAGACAGAGTCCCCAAGCAGTGGAGGTTTTAGCTTTTTTCCCCAGGGTTTTAGGCTTTATAATGGTCTTTTCACAACTTGACCCACCTGCTCATAAAAATGCTTCTATGCCCTACCAGGATTATATTTTGTCTTGCAAACTTTTACCTAATGAACAAGAACAGGATATACAGTTAACTCTTCCCCTTGCAGGTGAAGTGTAGTTACCAGTAGCCATAGATGAGAAATCATGACAGTGGGTTAATACTGTGGTATGTGTCTATTTCTTGGAAGTGATAGTCAGGCACACTAGATATATGTCATAGAAAACATAAACTCTTACAACATGAGTCAAAGAAAAAAATGCTTAGGAACCTATATCTGTTGGGGGAAAGGAGACACACGACACATCTCAAAGTCAATTGAAAATGGTGATATTGTTTTGACTGGTCCCCTGTACAGAACATCCTGTGGCAAGGTTGAACAGACCATCACAAAAAAAAAAACAAAAACAAAACAAAAAACTAGCCCTTTCCAAAGCCATCTTTCATTTGACCACACCAGACATTAATGCAAAGAAAGTTTAACCCTTCTGAAAACATTTTAAACCTGATCAAATTAAAAGCAGCACCAGAGGGATTATTTTTCCTTAGCAAGAACCCAAAAGCAATTTACTTGACTAGAGGGAAAATGCAAAGAAATCCTTTATCACAAAATAGCTTCTTGAATCTTCCCACCAATAAACTCTTCCATCCATCCACGAATGCCTAGCCTTCCTGCTGATAACAAGCTGTGGAGATAAATATTTTATTTTTTCTATAAAACCCAAAATGATGTTTTCAAATAAAATAAAAATAAAACTACTACATGCCACTGTCAAAAATGGTCCTAGAAGAGGTAAATGTCATTTTAAAGGCTATGTGTTAAAATATTTAGTAGAAAGAATCTACTTGTCAAGTTCCTACAGAAAACTCCAAAGAGGTTATAAGTGCATTTATCAAATTTTCATCTACCTTGGGGCTGACCTACTGGGGAAACCAGAGAAAGTCTGGCCTTGTGTTACAAGGGAGCTGGAGGTTTAGAATTCTGGACAATAACAGGGTCACAATCAAGAACAAAGACGGTGCCTGAGAGAGTTTCTGCAGTGATTCCTCAGTGCACACGTACTGGCAACAGGGGGCTCGCAGCTGGATTCTGCTTTAAGCCACAGGTCAAGCGAAGGACACGCACCCATCTGATGGACCATCCAACTCCCCTGTGAGAATTCTGACCTCTCACTCCCAACCTAGCAAAGAAGTAACTGTCAAATATTAGCAAAAGGAAGACTAAGCCAGCAAACATGGGAAGGATTTTTTTTCTTAAGTCTAATTTAAATAGCTTCCATACCCTACCCTCTGGGAATTATATTAAGTAACTTTTTTTAACAAGGAAAATTTGGTTTTAAGGAGCTTATGGGAACATTTAACTTGGACTGGAAAGGTTATTTGCTCAGGGTTAGGCTAAAAGCCAAAATCCACTTTTAGCTAGAGATGATTTTAATATTATACCTCACCAGAGTATTGTGTCATATGAGCGGGCAGCAGAGATAAGCAGCGTAGCAAAGTTATGACTTCCCCCAAAGACTCATTAAAATGTATTATTTAGCAGAAAAAAGTTCCGAAAATCCAAAAGGCACCCGTCTGTACTATCTCAGAAACAGTAAAAATTCTTTCCAACTTATCACTTCTTTCACTCTGCCTCCTCCACAAATACCACTCAGTCAATACTGTGAAGAACTCAATCCTGACGCAAAAGAGGATGAAAACACCTTCAAGAGCCGCTATGATGCTCTGCAGATGGTTTTTCCTTTAAACATGCTACAGAGGAATATACGATGAATTCCAGTGACTGTAAAAAATAATACACTTGTGACGAGTCCATGACTTTTAATTATTCAACCCACAAGATATTTTAAATAATCGGTAAAATCAGAAACAGTATTTTGAAGAAAAATTGTAACTTTTTCCAATTTTAATTTTTATAATCTAAAATTTTAATAACTCCAATATTTTTCTTCTTCCTGTTTTGGTTTTTAATGCATGTCAAATTGTTTTCCCTTCATCAAATCTTGAAATATTTCTCCTACTTCTTCAATTAAAAGAAAAAAAGTAATGACTTCATTTAAGTCAAGCAAATGGGCTTAAGAAAGCTCGACCAAGTATTGACTTTCTTACCTAATCCTGCAGGAATGTGAAAGCGCACTTGCAAAGGCGTTCCAAGCTGCTATGGAAACGACATTCTTTTTTGACACTAACAGTACTCCTGGCTGAGGCTGCGGCCTGCTGGCACGCAGGCTCCCAATCCAAGCTCATTGACAGCTTGTGGAGTGGACAGATGAGGCGTGGAAAATATTTTAAATTAGTTCATTTATCTTGTTGAGACACAGGAAACGGCAACAAATTTCTCACATAAAAGAAAGAACAGAGAAAGACAATGCACCTCTAGCAATGTGTAGTGAATTTAGCCCATTAAGTCAAACCCGTCAGGCTATTCCACACTGCCTAATAATAGCCACATCTCATATCCTGAGGGAGTGTTTTATGATCGAAGGGTCCAGAAGGATGGCTAGAAATCACTGACTGCTTCTGATTTTTTGATAGACTCAAATTTTGCAAGTCAGAGAGTTTTTAAATCAATGTCTTTTGACTGATCCCAGGTAGACCTTGGGCCAATATTAACCCTGCTTAATAAATCTAGAAAACTACAACAAAGAACTGAAAGTCCTTAAAGAGAACTAAAAAACGGCACATTTTTGGATGAGCTAGGCAAAGATGATTCAAAGACAGAATGTGAACCTCCCCTAAAAGTGAATGGGTGGAATGGCCTTTGTCCTAGGTCCCCATTCCATGGTTGACACCCGGGGACTTCTGGCTTTGTGGTTCCTCCCAGCCTGAGCCTCTGCCACTGCCCCGCTTCTATGGCAGTCTGTCACTTCCTTCTTCATGGATCCCTCCCAGGGGACAAGGCAGGAACTTTCGGCCTGGAAGGAGAAGCAAGTGGACACAGGAGCCAAACACTGGTCCTATAGAACTGGCTGCACCAGCATCACTGGGAATCATGGAACTGTGTTAAAAATAAGGCCCTGTCGCCCCCACTTAGAACAAGGTCTGAAAAGGAGCACAGAAACTCATATTTTTAATACACACTTCCAAGCCAGATTTGGAATTCACCATAGCATCCTAAATCCTTCAGGAACTAGAAGCAGATAATTCTTGAAAATCTACACAATCTTGCATAATTTTAAGTAGGCACATAAAAGTTATCATCATAACTTTAAATAATTGTGAAAGTTACAATTCTGTGTTTTACATATTGATATTTAGAAATAAAACAAGTATCTCTAAATACCATGATTCATGGTGATTTGATACCTCCATCATCTATTTAAAAAAAAAAAGGCTCTTTTTTTTAACAGATTGTATAGCATTACTTACTCTCTTTAAACTTTATATAATCTCTATTCCAGAATGTTATCTGAGACAAGATACTTTTATGTTCTAAACTCTTTTGTTAACCACTCCACCATAATTCTATGTAGAAAAAATATGCATATTAATTGAAATTTCATTTTTTAAAATTTCTTATGACAAGGCTCTATGTTAAAAAAAATCTTCTGCTTTGAATAATTACATTTATTTTCAGTCTACAGCTGATCAAACCTACATATATATATTACAATGTTAGTAATTATTAAAATAAAAAAGTAAATTTTTATGTGATATATATCTCTTCACCAGATAAAAAGACAGATTTTTTTGCTCATATAAATATGGGTAAAATCACACACTACTAGTGATACAAGTTTCAGTGTCATTTCAATTATATTTTTCTGTAAAAAAAAATTCACATTAAAAAGTGGATAGGACTGGAGGATTTGTTGCAGCAATGTTTCTCAGTTCTTTTGAACTCTTTCTCAGTCACCATTCATCACTATCTATCAGCTGACATCCTTTGGGTAGTCCTTTAATTTAGTCAGAAGTAAAGAAAAGGAGCTATCTCTGAGTTGCAAATAAATACCTGTTACACAGTCATTACATTCATTCCTTTTTTCAACTTTACTAAGACCAGTGTTTTGCATCATCCCTCTGTTTAACATGCCAGAGGTCTTCCAACACAGAGCAGGGTACCACATTAAGATCAGAGACGGATGTGAGTGAAGGGGAAGACTGGCTGTGAGGGGGAGGAGGAAGGAGACCCTGTAGATGGAAAGTCTGCTCTCAGACAGATCAACTTCAGAGAAAAGTGTGAATTATCCTTGCACATGTTCTCACAATGGAAACACAGGGCCAGGTGATCCTACAGCCCACGATTCCAGGGTCTTCTGGTGGCAGCTGCAGGGTTATCCACGGAGAAGGACACTCTGACAGCAGCTCAGACAGGAGCAAGGGCTGAACAGGGCAGAGCCCAGCACAGCATTTACTTCCCAAGGTCGGCTGGGACAAGGAGGGACTGGAGCTGAGAAGGAGGGTGGGCAACTCCCTCAGAGCAGCCTACTCCTAAGTACATTCTCCCAATTTTCCCATCTCCCCAGCCTCACTGTTCTATGAGGATTCCACTGAGAAACACAGCACAGACAATGGATGACTATTCCCCTCTGTGACAGAGGCACAGCTACTCAACAGAGTAACAACTATTCTGATGCTAGTTTTGCAGCAATCAACACATGTAAGAGGATGCACAACCAAAAATCCTGTGACGCCAACTCAGAAATTCACAACTAGGGCCAGTGGAGTTTTAAAATGCAGAAATATCTACCAATTTCTAAAACTTCTCTGCTTGCTGTGAGGTCCAAACGTACTAGATGTGAATAACTTTTTAAAATGAAAAGTAATTTTTTAAAAAAAGAGAAAGAAAAAAACTAAGTTCCTCCACTGCATGCTCCATTCACTTCAGGAGGGGTTAGCATATAAGCCCAGTGGGGAGCACCATTTTCTATAAATGCTAAAATTATCTCACCATGCAATCTGAGAAGAAAAATAAAATAGAAAAAAAATTACAGCCCACACTCCTACGACAGAGGAGGAAGTGGGACCACAACCCCAACTCTCACCACCCTGCCTCCAGCAGGAGCTTTCGCTATGATGCCATCCTCAAGCAAAATTAAATGTCATCCAAGGACCCAGAGCTGCCAGAGGGTCAGCCATCAGGACTCTGCGTGCTGCAGTGTAAAAGTTGGGTTAAGCACTGGACCACGAAGAGTCTATTCCCCACCACAACCCCTTTTGGTTGTTTCCCATAGTTCTCTCTAAACAATTAGAGTTTATTAGAAACAACATTCGGCACAGCCTCATTGGCTCTTTTTTTTTTCTTACCTTTTCCTGGTAAGGAAAAGGTAAGAAAAATCTCAGAACAGGAATTTTGAAACAGAAAGGATCATTTAATCTCAGAAATGAGAAAACTGAGGTCTGAAGCAGGTAAGCCTGCCCATGGTCACACACCCAGGGCCAGAGACACCGGCTGGCAACACCCCTGTTCCTCTGCCACAAAGCTCCAGAGCTCAGTCCTCATGCTACTCGGCCCGGCCCCTCCGCTGCTCCTGCCCCACTGACTTCTTTCTGTTTTCTGATGTGCCTGGTTCTTCCGGGCCTCGGGGACCTTGAATACACTACTCCCTTAACCTGCATAACTTCCCCTACCCAGACCCCCCACGCCTGCCTTCATCTTGGCTGTACCCACTCGCCTGTTAGTTCTTAAATGTCATTCCTTCAGAGGCATCCATTCTGGACCCTTCAAACTCGGTTTGTCTCCCTGATGGACATCCTCATGGGACTACACCTTTTCACAGTTTGTCATTTTTTAACATCTCTCTCTTTCTAGACCTAAGAACACTGGTACCAATATGTTCTTGTTCATTTTATAAGTCCTTATGTATAAGGCCTTATAAGTAACTGCACAGTGGAAGACGGTAAGCACCCATTGAATGTCTACAAATAAATTTAACAAATATTTACACTACATGTCAGATACTGCTTTGAGGGTAATACATATACCATTCATCATTTATATAACTTATTCCTCTAAACCCCATGAGATAGGCAATAGTAATATTCCCATTTTACAGGTGAAGAAGCTGAGGCACAGAGCTGTTCAGGAACTTCATCGAGATCACACAGCTCATAAGTGGAAGGGTTGTGGCCCTGGGTATCATTTTTGGTAGTTTCTTTATAAAGGATCATGGAGACCTGCATGAGAACTCAATGCTTGGAACAATTTTTAAAGAACAAGCCATGAGCATAGCAGGCCCTATTTTAGGACACTATGTGGCATTTTCCAAAAGCATATGGTAGCAGACTTTATATTAACCATCTTTCATGCTCCAGTAGCAACAATCTCCAAAATCTCACGAACCGTTTGTTTCTTGCCCACATTGAATGTTGGCTGTGACTACTGCAGGTCTTCCTGAATCTGGGCCCCAGGCTGGGGGAACACTCTGATCTGAACTACACCTTCTCACAGAGGGGAACAGAGAGACGGTGGCACCACGCAAGGCTCCCAGAGCTTCAGTCAGTCGCAACACAGGTCATTACCACTCACATTAAATTAAAAGCCCCAAGCTTGTTATTTTTTTCCTCTAAGTTCCCCAGCAGTTAGAAGCAACCAACTACCTCCATTCAACAACTTATCTTCGCTAAGACAGTCTACGGCAGCAAATACTTGGTCCCTCAGTGCCTTGTCTTCTCCAGGCACTTGATTACAGGATCTAAAGGTGGTAATCTGAGTAACTCTTTCCTACTGCACACCATGGGCTACCAGCTGAATCCTTCCTGTAATTCTCCATAGCTTTTTAGTCTTCTCTTCACATAATGCTTTTACACATTCAATTTTCTCCCAAATGAAAAACCTCTTGAGGACCTGGATCCAAATTCTCATAGAGATACAGTAGAGAGATCTCTCCTACCTTCCCTGTGGGAGAAGGCATGATATGGAAGGAATACAAACTGTCCACAACTTTAAAGGTTACCACCTTGTCTCACAAAGAGCTTAACTTCCATTTGCCTCAGGTACTTTACCTGTAATAATTCATGACTTGTTCGTTATGTCTGTAAGATGTTAGATATGATTACCTCATTTTACAGATAGCAAATAATATTAGACACCTAGAGATTAAATTCCTTGCCTAAGGTTTCATAGCCAACAGCAGAAGGACGGGATCCCTCCTGATGTTCTGCCCTTTGCATAGAAATGTTCATCCAGGCTTTCTGATGATCCTAAACTGAGACAGAGCCAGAGTAAATATCACCAACTCCTCTTTCCCCTGACATACACAAATGCATACAACCACACATACTAAATACATTTTATACATGCAAGTGTTTCACATAAATACACACACACATGCACAAAGCACTGACTCAGAATGTGGGGAAGTGTTCCTGAACTGTTAAGTACATGCTGGCTGCTAAACTGAGAAAACTCTACTCACTTGATAAATAATTAAATACTGTGCACACTTTTTCATGAAAATAGACAAGAGGGAGCTGCAGGTCTCATCCCTGCTTGAGACTGAACCCTAACAATGGCTAGGAGCATAAATATTAAATAAAAGGAGCCCTTAATGTTTGGTGCTCCATTTTATCATTTCTGCTAAATCTGACAGTTTCCTTTTATTGCTTACATCATCTTGATCATTCATTCTGTTGAACAACAGACATGAGTTCCTATTGTCAGCTCTCTGTTTTGCTACTGCAAATGCTTGGCAAAATTGCCTGTTTCATTTTTTATTCCCTGTAGATCTTCCTGCCCTCAAGTAAGCGGCTCTAAAGCAGAGCGAGTTCCGGATCCAAGTACAACCACCCAGTAGTCTTGAGATGATGCATCAAGTCAGAAGACAATGCTGGCCACAGGGACCAAGCAGACTCTCGCAGTGAAAGGACAGCCCGCTGGAGGGCCCCAGGTCCCCGGGCAGGAGATAGTCAGAGCTCCGCCTCTGCAAACGGCTACTCAAGAAGCACTATCCTTCCACCATCACCTTCAGAGAGGACCCCCTCTGCCAGACTCTGGAAGATCCAGTGAGGGTTTGTGGACTCGCTCTAAGGAGGATGCCTCTGGTCCTAGTGTCTTACCTCAGTAACAGTATCAGTGGCAATGTCTGACTGGATTCTCCTCCTGAATGTCACCTGCTAGGGAGCCTAAAATGAAACTCAGGTAAGCACACACAAGTCCAAATGGCCAAGTCCCTTCCTTTGTGCCATTCTAGTGGGCCAGGGTGGAGGGAAATCTTACAACTGGTCCATTCACTCATCATTTAAAGCTTTCCTGAGTACAGACTATGGCCCCACATGAGATTCTGGTGATACAGAGATAAAGAGGTCACTCTCTCCGCCTAGGAGGAATGACAGAGTCTCCAGAAGGAGGTCTCAGGAGGATTACTTTGATAACTCCATCCTCAGAGCCCCCATGATGCTGTTCACAGGGATGGAGACCAGGCCAAGTGGAGGGAACTTGATGTCTCAACATTATTCATCCAAATACCTTCTTTAAAAGTCCCTTATCCAGCAATTATCTCTCCACGTTCCTGCTCTTGTGCAACTTCTAAAGAAGCATGAGAAATGTAGAATGTTCATCTTGTCCCTTGAGTTTCAGAGGTAACACATGCCATTCCTTACTAGCACCTGATCTGCCTTCTATTGTTTGCCCCTCTGAACTTATCTCCAGGGCTTTAGATGCCTGTTTTGAAGACACTGGAAACTCAAAGGATTCCTTCCATCAACTTGAAGAGGTCTGTCTTCATACTTTCTCATGCTCAATAGCTATTCTACTTCCCAGATTTCCCCAGCACCCCTGCAGGCTCTGGACCCATGGGGTGTTTAGTGTTTTTCAACAGAAATGCCAGGTATGATTCTGGCATTTACAACTGCCAACATCTTCAGAGTGGATGGATGCCAGGGACACACTCCGGGAGACACTTTTAGTCAATGGGGCAGTGCCACCTGTGAGGATGTGAGCCTCTGATGTCTTACACCGGATCTACCAGAGGACAAATGCTCAGGCTGCACTCTGCTGTTCCTCACTTGCAGTATGTTTGATATGCTGAATGGGGCACCAGTAGCAATGTTTCCCTTAAGTTATTAAAAAAAAAAAAAAACCCTATGGGTGACACGCTTGCCAAATCATAAATTTAGGAAATTGCATTCTGTTAGACTAAGTCCTTCCCTTAGCACTTTAGTCACCTAGTTATTCTTCAATTTCTTTCCTACAAACACTTGGCCCAGGTCCCGAGGTTCATCCCATAATCTATGTGTCTCCTCAGCACATAAAAGAGATTCAGGAAAGGAGAAGGAACAATAAAATTTCAGGTTTACTGGCAGGACTAAGTGAAGTAATCCCCCTACATGTACGCTTTTCTTACAGGAAGATCACTTACTCAACCTTTCCATTCACCTGCCTGATGGGATCTATACAAATATTTTAAGAGGGTAATTTGGAAGACTTACAACAGTACAAGTTGTTCAAGCTGTAGCATTAGTCTCTGTCATTTGCTTTAGGTTTGCCCTGAACATTAGATTATTTGCACACACAAATAACTAACTGTCTGTTTATTAATCAAGTCAACCAAGACTCATTTAAACTCCTTACTAACAGTCCTTTTATATACCAGAGGTCTTCAAATGTTTTTGCTTACCATTCCCCAAAAGAGTTTTGGGAACTATATCTTTCCTTGCATATGTTAAAGTTAACCATTATAAATTTTATTTTTTAATTTTAAGATTGGAAAGAAAAGGTAAAGGATACTTTTCAAGCACAGAATTCCAACATATAATTATACATGTACTTTAAATATATTTTTGTCAAACACTGGGACTGCAAATCAAGCAAAATTTATGTGAAATGTCTGCCGTGTATATAACCCAACAGGCAAAGGTGGTCCTCACTGTCAAACCAATCTGCCACAACTGATTTAACTCCCACCAGAAAAAAAGCCTGAATTCATTTTTAAAATAAAATAAATGTATTAATATGCATCCCCATATCAAGCATCTCATTGCTGAATTCTAATTCTTAGAGGTAATCATGAGTGTATGAGGGTAAAATATGGTCTAACTATAGAATGGCTCAAACAAAAGAGAAATTAATTTCTGGCTCACAAAAGAGTATTGGGCTGGAAAATAGTCCAAGTGGGTAGCATTACTCCACAGTCATTCAGGGACAAAAGTGCTGCCATATCAACATTCAGGTTCTGGGGTCTCTCTGAATCAGCCCCTTTCCAGAAAACAGTAAGGAGGAAGGTAGGTGGGGGTATTTAGGAGCCAAGCCTAGTGCTGATCCATCACTCTTCCTCCCAGACTTTTGGCTGAGCTGCTACCTGCAAGGGACGTGGAGTGATGTGGACTAGCTATGGCCCAAGAGTAGAAGACCATGGATTTCCGTGTGCAGCTAGTAGTAAGGTCACAACTTTTGCAAAAAATTTGTGGCCTCAGCGAAATAACATGCTGTTCTCTTCAGTATTTATCATCTAATCTCTCTTTGCTTTGTCCTCTCAACACTGCTCTCAGAATCTGTCCTTCTGTTTACCTACCTGACAGTAATGCACTTATTCTATAAAGCAAAGGGGGTGGAGGGAAAGGAGGACCAGCAGCTCCTTCGAAGTCTTGCTCTCCTCCACATCAGTACGAGGAAAGAGTACACACAAGATTCGAGGGTCTGGGAATTAATCCTCTCAGAATTATCACTGCAATGTACATCTAAGACAGTCTTCAAATAACCCTAGGGTATGTGGACCCCAGTTTGAGAATCACTGCCATGTTAGAAAATAGAAGGAAAAAAATATTAGAAAATATACATATTAGGAAAAAAAGTATTAGAAAAAATACAGGGTCACAGAATTCTCAAGTGCAAAGGACTAGAGCATTTTACAGAGATGAAAAGTGAGCTGGAGGGAAGAAGCCTAGTCACTCTTGCAAAGGTTAATGCACATGGTGGGGTCATTCTTCACTCCAGCAAACCCATTTTTGCCTTTGGTGTAAATGCGTATAGAAAGCTAGAAAGCTTTCTGCTGCATGTTGTGTAGAGAGGAGTTAACGTAGCAGGGCTGAGACTGCTATCCTTTGAATGTCCTGCTGATAACGTTGGCCCCTGGCAGGTGTCTGGAAACTTGAATTTGGGGAGAGTCTCCCCATTCCCTGAAATGAACAGCTGACTGCACCTAAACTGTACAGTACAACAAATATGGTTCATGCTAAACACTTGCTTCCCTTCAGGGCGTCTGGAATTTGGGCACATGCTAGGCAGAGGGTGCCTACGTGATCAGTCCCCAGTAAAACTCTGGGCGCTGATTCTCTAACAAGCCTCATTTTACACATGTTATCACAACTCATTCCTGGGGGAGTTAAGGAGTCCTCCTGTGTGACTCCACTGAGAGAGAACTCTGGAAGCTTGCCCCTGGCTTCCCCCAGGCTCCACCCCACGTGCCTTATCCCTCTGCCGAGTCTGCTCTGTGTCGCCTCACTGTGACCACAGCTGTGAGTACAACTATGCCGAGTCTTGTGGGTTCTCCTAGTGAATCACCGAATCTGGAGTGGTTTGGGGAACCCCAACACATATGGAAATTACTTTCAACAGAAGAGAATAGACTGATTTCTGGCTCCTAAGAACATACTAAATAAAGAAAGAAATTTCAGTACTTTTTTTGTTTTTGTTTTTGTTTTGGAGGGAGAGGTAATTAAGTTTACTTATTTATTTTTCAAGGAGGTACTGGTGATTGAACTGAGAACCTCCTGCATTGTAAGCATGTGATCTACCACTTGAGCTATACCCTCACCCCCCTTATTTCAGTACATTTTAAATGCAAGTTCTTTTTTGTATATGCAATTTCCAGAAAAGGGTGAAGGCAATTTATATTCAAGTTAATTAAGCGACATACTTTTTAAATGACAGATGAAAATTATTTAAAATACAGACCTTGGCCTCAGCTGGCAAGTAAAACAAAGATTCCTTGAAAATTACTACCAAAGACATCAGAAGGGAACATTCCATGTTGAAAGGAACCACTGAGGAGAAGATGAATATGGAATTATAAACATTACTAACACAAAAATGTGTCCAGAATTGAAAAAAATGGAGAGAACGAAAAGATGAGTCAGGATGTTTGTGTTGAAGTCAAAGGGAGGAAACTCATGCACATTCTCTCAGCAGTAAGCTGGTCCCACAGCCCTGCTACTTGGGGTCACTAGACAGAAAAGTCATCTGAAAGACCAAGTTATTAAAATAACATTTTTTCTAATTTTATACTTCACTTTTTCCCCTTTGATTTTATAAGCAATATAAGGCTTCATGTGGAAAAGCTCCAAGTTACACAACAGTATATATAAAAATTGTTTTTTTTAATCACCCAATATCCTGCCATCCACAGGCAACCACTATACAGTATTTGAGTCTTTTTCCTGTTTATTAAAAAATAATAATAATTTGGAACATTCTGTACATATAATTTCTTTTAAATTTCTTTCTCATCAAAATTTGGTTTATGAAGAATTATTAGTGACATGAACTAAATAGACATGTTGAAGAACATTTTTCCCCTTTAACTGTACTGAAGGTTACACACATGTGGAGAGTCATGGGGTCTCTGAGCCCAAGGATCTGCCACCCAAGGAACATGAGAAACCCAAGG
The DNA here is from genome assembly GCF_048773025.1 of Camelus bactrianus. NCBI lineage: Eukaryota > Metazoa > Chordata > Mammalia > Artiodactyla > Camelidae > Camelus > Camelus bactrianus. Next base: position 28,877,906 of record NC_133542.1, read on the forward strand.
TGAGAGTGTGGTCACACGCTTCCTGCCAAGGCTCAGGCGGACATGTGACCAAGACACAGAAAGAAGCACTGAGTATAGATGCTTTTCTCCCAAGTGTGACTGGTCTGGCTGAAAATGTGGACCATGTGCTGTGTTGTGTGGATGAGCTGAACTCTGATCCAGCTGGGGTCCAGGACACTGTGATGGAGGCTCAGAAGTCATGATGCAGTTTAAAGGTGTTCCTGTGAGTCACAGAGCATCAGTTTCCCCATTTTGTACTTGCTGTACATCACCTTCTAGAAGCACAACAGGCAGCACAGTGAGAGTAAGGAGTTCTGCAGCTTAGTGGCCAGATGAGCTCAAACTACCAAACTCCAATTAGACTCAGTTCTATCAAATATAAAATGGGAACAATGATATCAATCTCAAAGAGTTATTGGAGGATGACCTAGACAACGCCTGGCACAGAGCAGTCAAAATGAAGAATATTCAACACAAGAGCATTAGTATATCTTGCTAACCACTAAAATACAGTAAGCTACCCTATTTCAAATTTACTTTCTTTTTTTTTAGCATTTGCGCAGGGGGTGGGGAGTGGGGACAGCTTTTAATTACCTCCAAAGCAAAGCAAATCTAAGACTAATCTAAGAGCTATGCAAACAGCATGTTTAATTCACAAGATTGGAGATGCTCCACTCTGAATGCTAACGACCTGTCTTCCTACAGCATGTGTAACAACATGAGCTTCCACAACAGGTCCATTCTCAACATCTGTCAGCTCAGTTTCCACATCTGTTTTCAAAAACATGTATCACCCAGACAGAATTTTGATGAATGAGCAATAGCTGCATCAAAACCCAAAATGTGTTCAGTCGCTTTGATGTGCTGCAGGAAGGCAGGAGTCAGGCTGAGAGATACAAAGTGGATTCCCCAGGAAACAAGCTTCTGGCCTGTGCTGTTCTGCAGGATTAACAGCTCTACCTCTGAGAGTCCTATTAAAATGCCTCCATGCTATGGGAGGTGACCCCAGGATGTACCAAAACCATTAACTCAGTACACCTTGGAAAGATCTTGATTCCAATCACTATTTGTGAGGCTGTAATAGGATATTCGTTGGTCTCAATTATAAAAGGAAAGAGAAATCCCAGGATAGGGAATGTACACTCGTCAAAAGAAGTAGCTTTATCCACACATCAGGGCAACAAACAGAAAATAACTGAGCATGAAGTCCTAAAGTTCCAGGGGGAAATGACAGGTGACATTTTATCTTAGGGAAAACCCATGGACTGACTCAAGCAGGAGGAGCTCAGGCTACTGTGTCCCCATCCTAAAGATGATGCCGGCTACTCCCATCTAGGATGAGAAATCGCATCTTAAACAAGATTTCGGGGGGCGGGGGAGGCTGTGGGCAGTGTCATTGCAACTTCCCAGTTCCTACTGAAACTGCAGTTTTCACAGTCAGCCTTCATTATTATTGTTGGTGTTGTTCTGTGTCTGGATTCCTAGTTTACCCTAAAAATTCAATGTATTGTAAATTTCAAAAGTCCAATGTGCCGGACATTAATGAATTTTAGTTCAAACAGCAAGGGCTTTAGCATGATATAGATCACTATAATCCCAGCTCAACCATTTCCCATAGGTGTATCTTAAAGGAATAGTCATATATCTCAGTTTCCTTAAAATCATCAGACTTTACAGTAAAAATGGGCTGAAATAATGCTTAGCATAAAATGTGATGAAAACAGGAACTTTGGGCCATTGTTGTTATTGTTGTTGTTACTGTCGTTTCATTACAACAGGGCCTGGCGGAGGGGAGACTGAAATACCAAATGCACACAGAACTGCTGGGACCACGAGGGTGATGCACAGGATGGCGCCGGCACAGAGCCCAGTGCAAGGCACACACATGACACAAGGGAGCCCAACCCCGCAAGCTGTGTCGCTACTGCACTTCTCCATGAGTGGGGACAAGTGAGGGTTGACTTAGTTGAAGAGCGCTAACAAGACAAATAATTGCACCCAAGATTTATCTCCCAAATAAAACTCTTTCAAAATGACTAAATAAAATACCTAAGAGAAAGGTTTTCTCCTTTTTTCCTCACCAGCTAGCTTATCCTTCCTGATATGTAAGGTCAAATGGACTAAATAGGCCAGGTGAACCTTTTTTTAAAGCATATTTAAAAAAAAAAGTCAGCCTAACAGAGAAAGAATTATAACTAATTTACTACATGCAGAGAGGTATTAAGCTCTGGGATCTGTTTTGGGGGCAGTGACAAGATACCTGAATGCAGAATTGTTCAGCTGATGGTCTGCTCGGTCCATATCATGCTCATCCATCACAGCTGGGTCTATTTGAGGAGAAAATTGTTTCACATTCCTTCTTTTGCTCAAGAAAAGGGCAGTCTGTTCACTACCTCATAAATACAAAGGAAGGAGACCATCATTCTCAAGGATGGAAATCACCCATTCACCACACATGGTAGAAGACTTTGTCAGGTGTCCTAAGACCACTGTAACCCCCTAAACTTGTGAGAAGCCATAGTGCACACACCTTCTCATGTAAAACATGTGTTCTGACATACGGAGGCAACAAGCCTGTGTCTACATGTGGATGCTGGATGGTCAGCTAGGCTCACTCATTAAGACCTTATACAGCAGCAACAGAAGGCTTGGCAAAACTACTATCTACAATGGTCTTGCCTTTTAGGGTTACTCTCAAATAATTAAAATTGCAAAGGGTGGATAGGTGAAATGTTAACGTTGAATTTAACACAGCCTGTCGCATGCTTCAAAGGAACCTGAGTTGTCCTACAAAGGCAATATTGTAGATGTTTCCAAGACTCACTCACAAGCATAAAAATAAAGTAGTCAAACCTTAATTGTACATAACTTTCCATAACCAAATTTTTCATTCTGGTCAAGTCTCAAGAATGGTTGATATAAAAATTGCTTATGCACTTAAAAGATTCAGATGTTAGGAAATAAACCCAACAATGACATCTTTTTCTGCTCTATAAAGTGAGCTGCACTACAATCTTTTCATTTGAAGGCAAGATTAGTTTGCAGTTCTGCAGATAGCAAATTCCTGTCTCGAGCTGTCTTTTTAGAAGCTGTCAGTGTTAAAATGCTGTTTCTGGTTAACAAAACCCATGTGCCCACATCACCGTGAGTTAGAGTTCTAAGAACACCTGCCACTAGTGGAGTTTATTTAGATGATAGATTTATGTGTCTCTATGCACCTCTCTGAGGCTTTTAGCTGTCTCTGGCATACCAACTGTTTGTCAAAGCTTTCCAAAAGATCTGACAACAGGCAAGAGTGAACTGAAGGCTGACAGGTCCTGCAAGGCTGTGTGAGAGTATTTTTAAGCTTAACTTAAGAATACTTCCTCCATTCTCTTGCAACCTATTTCTGCCAAGGACTTAAATAACCCAGACATCATTTTATAGTACTGCACACATTTAATTCCTCTGAAATGGAAAGCAAAACAATATAAAAACCAGATTGTATATCTGAATTGAGACAATGGTTTTCATAGAAAATACTGGAAACGACTAACTTCTGCACAATAGTGTTTGCTTTCAGCCTTTGAGAAGATCAGAAAGCTTCCTGACTCAAAGGTGAATATAATTTAGTAGCAAAGAGCACGGGATTTAGGTCAGGAGGCCAGGTTTATCATGGTTCTTCAATTATTATCTACAAAACATAACCACTTTATACCTCTGATTTCTCATCTATTTAATAAAAGTTGACATCATCACTTCATGACAGTTAAGTATTGAAACTTATTCAGTGCCAGCCATTGTGCTAACGCAACAAATATCTCATTTAATCTTCAATGAGATAATGATTATTATGATGAAGCAGAAGAAACTAAAATTAAACCCTTTCTTGGGAACGCTTTTGGCAGAAAGATTTCAGCTATGGAAATAGCTACCTAATGTCAGAACTTTCTGAATGGAGGGAGATCTATGTGAAAAGCCTTCCGAGTGGAAGATGTGGACGTCCACAGGAGGATGCAGGCAAGTCATGGACTCAAGTTCTCACTTCCCAGAACATTCTCCTTTCTATGTCATCCACATTCTTTCCTTCACTTCCTCTCCTCCCATCTTTCTTCACCACATTTCCCCTTTCCCTGTACTACTGAGCCATCATTTGTTTCCACAGTTAATCTACTAACATTTAAAATATGGTTTTATACTTAATGTTTTAATTGCAATGTAATAAACATAGAATAAAAGTCACCCTTTAATGTGTGCACTTCCATATATTTTGATGAAAGAATAGTCATGCAAATACCAGCACAATCAAGATCTACAACAATTCAGGGGCTGGGCATAGCTCAGTGGTAGTGAGTGCTTAGCACACATGAGGTCCTGAGTTCAATCCCCAGTACCTCCACTAAATTTGAAAAAAAAAGAAAAAAAAAAGATACACAACAATTCCACCAGCACAAAACATTCCCTCGTGCCCTCTGCAATTAACCTGTCCACCCAGCACAGTCCCTGGCACTAATCTCGTTTCTGGTCCTTAAAGGTTAATTTTTCTCCAGAGTGCAACGTGAATGGAACTGCACAGTGTTGAGCCTTTTGAGTCAGGCTTGTTTCACGTAGCATAATGCATTTAAGCCACTCATGTTAATGGTATCAGTAGTTTGTTCCTTCATGATGCTGAGAAGTAATACATTGTATGGATGTACCATGGTTTATTAATTCATTCTCACTGGGTTGTTTCCAGATTTTGCTGATTATGAACAAAGCCACCGTAACTATTACTTACAGATTTTGTATGAACACAAATTTTCATTCCTTAAATAGACTCCTAGGAGTGGGATTGCTGGATGGTACGGTAAATTGTATGTTCAATTTAATAAGAAACTGCCAGACTGTTTCCCAACAGGGCTGTACCATTTTGCATTCCCACCAGCAGGGAAGGGGGGGGGGGTTCCAGTTGCTACACATGAGCATCACTGCTCAGTATTGCCAGTTTTTACTGATTTTAACTTTCCATGGACGACGTGTGGTGGCATCACATTGTTTCACTTGCTTTATCCAATGGATAATGTCATCAAGCATTCTGTCCTCTGATGAAGTATAAGATCAAATTTTTGCACAATTTTAATAGAGTTGTTTTATGTCAAGTATCAAGAGTTCTTCTTACTTTTACATATGCTATAAACCACAACACATTGCTATTAATTTTGCTTTACCTCCCTTTTAACCATTTCCGCAGAACTACATTTCCTTGTAATAAAATGACAGCTATAAATGTGACAAAATTGCATAGAACTAAATGCACATAGTGTATGTCTGTTTTTGCTATTGTACTATAAGTTATGTAAGATGTTACCAATAGGGAAACTGGGTGAAGGGCACACAAGAGTCTTTATACTATCTTCACAATTTCTTGTTAATCTGTAATTATTTAAAAATCAAGAGTTTTTTTTAATTAAATAAGCATGAACTTTACTAGTACTTAATTATTTATAATATTTTATGTATGAGAAAATCTGTTTCAAGTGATAAAAGTAAACTTAAAAGCAAAGTTAATGACATTTATTCATAAATTTATAAACTACATAAATATTGCTATTTTATTTTCATATAATGTTGTTACTGTAATGGTATTACTAAGGTAATATACTCATAATAAAAAAACAATAAGAAGGAGCGGGGAGAGTATAGCTTAGTGGTAGAGTGCTCACCTAGTAAGCATAAAGTCCTGGGTTCAATCCCCAGTACTTCCTTTAAAAAAAAAGAATGAAAATCTAATTACCTCCCCCCCAAAAGTATACAGCACTGTGTGTCAATTATATCTCAATAAAATGGGAAGAAAAAAGAAAGTATGATTTTTAAAACAGAAACAACACCAAAAAACCAGTAAGAAGGAACATACATTGAGCACTAACCATGGCCAGGTACTGGGTGAAGTACTCTAGATGCCCTACCTTATTTGACACTCACAACAACAATAGAAGGTACTATTATTGTGATTCCAATTTTACAAACTCTTACTGAAAATGTAAAGAGTGAGAAAAGAGTTTCAGATAGAAACTGGGGGAACGTAACATTCAGGAGACAGAGGAAGAGGAGTCAGCAAAGAAACCTGAGACCAAGAGACCAAAGAGAAAGAAGGAATACCAAGAACAGCTGTCGTGAAAATGAAGGACAGACTTCCAAGGAGGATGACATATTCTCAAATAACTGGGAGGTGGCAGAGCTGACATGCAAACCCAGGTTGTTAGACCCCAGCACTCGGATGCTTTTTTATCACATTCAAATGCTTTTACACTTGCACCAAATGGTACAGCAGAGGTCCAGTCAGACCTACCTTTATGCAATTCAAGTGATTAAGTTCTACTTAAACTTAAAAGAAACTTTAAAAATGCAGCCTGAAAAATTTCTGAGCCAGTGAAATAAACAAAGGTGTGTGAAATATCATGAATGTTGGTAGGTTGATAGGAAGACCAAAGGAAAGGAAAAACCTGACTACCCTTAAGAGGAGGTTGATAATCTTATAAAACAGACTTATGTATATGTGTCTGATTATCATACGTATATAGTATGCGACTGAAACACTCTCTTAATTATAACACAATATAATAAAGCACTATATCTTTCCAAGCAGTTTTCTCCATAGAAAAAAGTCAGGAATCATTACTTCCTATGCTAAACGTGATGACTTCTGTGGAATGGTATGAAGGTAGAGATGATTTCAGTTTGTATTTTATACACTTCAGTATTAAAAAACAAAATTGACAACAAGCATGTTGCTTTTATAACTAAAACTACAGGTCTCTGAAAATAAAATTTAAAAATAAGAACCAAGAGCCTTATATGATTTATATATTAAAATTTGAGCATTAAATAAACAAGTCAAAGTTCAACAGTACGGTTCGGCCTTATCTGCTATGGAGATGCCCTGCGCCTTGTGTGTCTCAGGCTGATAACCTGAACTCTCAGCTCGGCCTGTCATTTTCTCGGAACGTCTCTGGGAGAGATAGAATGTGATTAAGATGAACACATCAGGCTTGCTTGTTTGCCTTCCCCAGTGTAGGTGGGCTGTCACCCTCTGCGCGCACAGCGAGCTGAGGTTAAAAGGCTGTCATGTCTTATCTATGCAGAACGTACAATGTGGTGTGTTAGGTGCCGTGGCTGCAGGGCAGGGCCCCCCAAATCAGCATGTGGCAAAGGGCACAGAAACAGTAATACTGTCAAGAACAGCAAAGGGAGACTCAATAGCTCTAAGGCTATCACTAAGATAAATGGAATTTTGAAATTAAATGGTGATTGCCCCTGTCAAAATGAGAAGCCTGAAAATGCACATATATTAGCTGCTGGGCCTGCCAGGAAAAAGAGTGATTTTTCACATTGCTGGCTTCTTCATTTTCTAATTATAAAAAAGGATTTTTGGAGAAATAGTATCTAGGAGTTAAAAGTATTTAAATTTATTTGTTCTTTCTAAAAAGATTTGGGTCCCTGATCCCCTACCCTTACTTCTGCATTGCCCTGCCAACTAAAATCTTCTGTAATGTTGCATTATTATTTGAAAAGTATTTATGAATTGTCTTGAAAAACATACAAAAGGGATAATATCAAAGGATAATTGCCTCTAGATGGCTTCTTCCTAGATATATTTTAAAGAAAATTTCTGTAGTACACTGAGTTTATGCTTTTTACTGTGTACTTTAAAACTAACAACAACATAATACCTCAATTCATTAAAAAAAATATTGTGGTATTTAAAACAGTACGTATCATGAAGAACAGTTTATTATTATGAATGTTTCATTATTCATAAGATAATTCACTTTGTTGTGAGCTATGAATAATTTGAAATTTTATGTTAACTTGCCACTACTTAACTTTTAAAAAATTTTTTTTATTATTTCTAAAATGATTTCAAACTAATTTCATAATATCTGAAAAAAAATGTTCTCCTCTGATATTTTTGCGTATCTGTCAGACACTATCTACACTAGATAAATATCCTGATATTAGGCAACAGAAATGCTTAATACATCTCTTTGTGAAGAAATGCCTTAGAAGAATGCTTTAATCCAGTCCTTACCTTCTGCCTTCCAAAACTACCAGAAGAACTAATGATGTCCTTGGAAGATCAATGTCTAAATCCTTCCAGGAGGTAAACCTCACAGGAGGGATGACCCAGGGATGCCAGCCAGCTGTCACCAAGCACCAAACACTAGGATCAGCTCCCTAAGTATTTACTGCATAAAAGATTGATAAATGAATGAAAGAAATGCTCTTTATCCCACAATTTTCCTCAAAACCTTTAAATGACACGCTGGAATCTGCAAATTATGTAATGAAAGATGACTTGATTACAGTTTCAAGTATATGTTTTGTGGTAGAAATTATCCTAAGTAGATCCCCACGATTGTAAAGAAAGCTGTTACTCATTCAGTGCCCTCAAATCAACAGCTGTCAAATACAGAGCTGTGACAGCACTGAAGCTAGGAAAAGACCACTGAGCAGACCTGGGGATCACGACGTGCTTTTTCTAGTTTTTTAAAACTACAGTGACTGACTTATTACACTTCACACCACTTAGAGTTTTTAGAATTAAATATGGGTCAACAATCACTAAACACATCAACAAGAAACACTCATTGAAATAAATCATACCAAATGGCCAGCATATTATAAGCTGCTGTGACACTACCAGTGCTTTCATAAATAAAAAATGAGAATTAAACTTTCATAGTAAAATATTTCACCAGACTAGATTGCAAATTTTGACACAGTCAATTCATCATTGTAAAAATCAGACGAGGCTCAGTCAGCTCTGGTCAGAAAGCTCATTAGTCTGTTAAAATTATACCTTTGCCAGGATGTCATGATTCTTTTCACTGAAAAATAAATGTTATTTAGCGAAAAGATTTCACAATATTTTTTTTTGCTTTGTCCAAAGAAATAAGTGTTTAAAATTGATGAATTTTTAAAAAATCAATTATGAGCAACAGATGGCTCTAAGAAAAAAAACTTGGAAGTTTTAATTAACCTTAAGCACTAATTTTATAATGAAAAGTGGTCAATTTAACTATTTTTCCATTTATTTAAAGTATAAAATATTTTGTTTCTGAAGAAAGATGGAATATGTTTTATATTCTGAAAAGAAAAAACACACAATTTAAGAATTTATCTTAAAAGCAGTTTTCTCTCAAAAACTAAGTGAAAAGATAATTTTTAACTAAAATTAACCTGCTATAGCAACATGGATGGACCTGGAGATCATCACACTAAATGAAGTAAGCCAGAAAGAGAAAGAAAAGAAAAGAAAGAAAAAAGAAAAGAGAAAGAAAGAAAGAAAAGAGAAAGAAAGAAAGAAAGAAAGAAAGAAAGAAAGAAAGAAAGAAAGAAAGAAAGAAAGAAAGAAAGAAAGAAAGAAAGAAAGAAAGAAAGAAAGAAAGAAAGGAAGGAAGGAAGGAAGAAAGGAAGAAAGAAAGAAAGAAAGAAAGAAAAATACTGTATGATACCACTTACATGTGGAATCTAAAAAAAAACGACACAAATGAACTCTTACAAAACAGACAGACATAGAAAACAAACCAGGGGAAAAGGGGGTGGAGAGATAAATTAGGAGTTCAGGATTTGCAGATACTAACTACTATACATAAAATAGATAAACAATCAGGTCCTACTGTATAGCACAGTGAACTACATTCAATATCTTATAATAGCCTATAATGAAAACGAATATGAAAAGGAATACATACACACACACACACATATATATAACTGAACCACTATGCTGTACAGCAGAAATTAACACAAAGTTGCAAGCCGACTATACTTCAATTTTTTAAGTCTTTTTGAAATAATTAATTTAATTAAACTGAAATTAAAACTAAAAGCCATTTTAAAATAACTACCTCCTCATGAGTCTGTGCAAACCCTCGTGATTCTTACTGCAAATCCCCTTTCACGTGTGGCCATTCGCCTTGGCAACAACACCCCTGTGTAGGCTGTTTTCACTCGTTGTAGGACACATTTCTCTTTCATGAGAACCCTGGACTTTCCTTCTTGCTCATCATTTTGCAAATCAAACTATTTCATTTCTATAATTTCTGTTTTCATTTTCAATGTTTTTTATTTCTTTTGCTCTGAGAGAAAACATAAATGAAACTCCCAAGGCTGACACTGTCCCACCTGACTAGTACACTTCAGAAAGAGTAGAGAGGTAGACACAATATTACCAGGAACCTAATTCACATTCATACAAAACGCAGTTGTCCCTGTATTACTGACCAGTAACAGTCACTGAACATCACATGCCTCCAGCCCTAAAACCTAGGAGCAAGCGGGTAAACAGGTACAGACCCCCAAGAAGTAGGATTCTGGCACATCTCTCTCCTGGACAACAAGACCTCAAATAAAGTTTGCCCAAAAAGTACCTCCCCCTCAATCCCTTGCCCTTCCAGTGCCGATGAGCCCTGTACTTGGCATGACTGCCCTCCCAGCTGCTTATGCCAGAACCCCAGCTTCCTCCACACCTAGTCCAAGCCAACCCTGCCTCTGACCAGCGCACTTATCTCCATTGCAGGGTTCATGCCAAAATCATCTTCCACATGACTCCCTGCCTCCAGTCCTGCTTTCTTCAATACACTCTCCTCACCGGAAGCAGAATACCCTTCTGAAACACAAATCTGACCACATTCTTCCACTTCTTAATGGGCATTCAAGGTTCTTCAGTGTGTTCAGGGCAAAGTACAAAATCCTCTCAGACAGCACTGTCCAGTACAAGTAAAATGCAAGACACATAAGCAATTTTTGATTTTTTAGAAGCCACATCAAAAAGCAGATGAACAAGGGGAGAATGGGGAGTTACTGCTGAATGAGCACAGAGCTTCCATTTGGAAAGATGAAAAAGTTCTGGAGACAGAGGAGCATAAGGATTGCATAACAACTTAATGCCACTGTACACCACTGAACTGAGCACCTAAAATGATTAAAGGGTTAAGTCTATGTTAAATATATATAACCACAATAAAAAACAAGTGAAATTAATGTTAATAATACATCTTAACAAACCCAAAATACTACATTTTGACACGTAACCAATATAAAATTATTGAGATATTTTACATTCTTTTTTTTATACTAAGTTTTTAAAATCTACTGTGTATTTATACTTACAGCACATCCCAATTTGGACACTAAATTTTCAAGGGTGTCTGAAACATAAAATGTGAACCTACCAAAACTATAGTTGTATTTTATGTGTTTATGCTGCTCTATTTTGAAAATTTATTGAAATTAAATAAAATTTAAAGTTCAGTTCTTCAATAACACCAACCAATATCAAATGCTCAATAGCCATAGGTGGCCGGTGGCTACTGGACCCGACAGCACGGTTCTAAATCAGAGGCTTCCTCTTCTCAAGACACACTTCTTCCTCCTCATACCTCGTGCTCCAGCTCTGCTGAAATCTCACTTCCTAGACCTTACCGTTCTCTCCCACTTCCAGGGTACTGAGCATCCTGACCCTTCTGCTGACCCGACCTCCAGCAAACTCTTCTCATCCCTCAGGTCTCAGGTGAGACACTGTTAGGCACTGTTTCTTCCAGGAGGCTTTTCTACAGCCCTCTACCGCCAACCCTCCTCCCCCAAATCGAGTAAGGTCCTTCACTGGGTTCTGGATTTTTACCACAATAGATCTTCTCATACTGCTTTGTAATTGCCTAATTTTCAGTGACTGCCATCATTCTGTAATAGCTATAAAAGCAGAAATAAGTACATCTATCACCTAACCACATGGCAAGTTCTAAATAAGTATTTATTCAACAAAAGGATGAATAAACAAATGAGGAAGCACCAGGAACCTATGAATATGTAAATGTCTATCTGCTCTGCTCCTGATTGGCCAGAAGGCAGTCTGCAGAGATTTATGCAGCAACCATTCTGCAAACGTTAGCCATGAGCAATGACTAACTCTGAAGGCAACTACATGCCAGGCCCTTCACTTCCTCATGTCATCCCCACAGGTACCCCGGTTCACAGACGTGGTTCAGAGAAGTTAAGCTGCACAGCCAAGGTTGCCGAAGTGGACGACGCAGGACTCAGTCTTAATCTGGGGCCTGCGCACTCAGTCTCACTGTAACAGAGGCTCAGAACAGCATGAGCCAAAGGGCAATACAGATGAATGCACAGAACCTTTGATGTTTAAATGAATAAATCTAAACCGAGCAGTTACCTGTATCTCTGAGCTCCTGTTACAAAATGACATCACTAAAATTGTGGGAAAATGCCTAAAACACACCATGCTAACTTACATTAAATTGATTACAAGTACGAAAAGATTCTCACTTTATACATAAAGCATTTTATAATGTTTTTTGTTGAGTTGTAAAAGACTCTTCTGAGGGTCTAAAATATAAGAAAAACAAATAATAATGAACCAACTGTTTTACAACAATGACTGTACCTTTTGAAAAACTAGAACCTCTCTGCTGTCAATCACTGTCGACCAAGCTAAACCCCACAGATTGTTTAGAGCCATCTAGCAGCTGCTTCAGTTTGGCAAGCGTTTTTGTTGGTACTGACCCAGTCAAAGTTGGCGTGAAAGGGGTGATCCCATCTCTGGACCCTCGACCTCAGCTCACTCACTCAATTAAAAATCCGTCAGTAATCACTACTCACACAGACAAGACCAGGAAAAAATGGACCATTCAGCAACACCAGCTAAAAAACATGGTTATGCTCTCATAATACTCTTTAACCATAAACTATCTGAAGTCCTACTTATCTATTTAAAAATGGTTTTAAAATTAGTCCTCACGAAAGATGAGCTCAAAACTAAAAAATCTAAAGGCTCCAATCAATTTCCTTTCGCCTCATAGTTCTTTCAGCAAATAAAGAAAAATCCGTAGTAACAAGATAACATTTCATGCATTTACACATTTTATCCTATAGACATCTACAGCCTTCAGTAAGTATATTATTTGTAGTCATGCCCATCTGACATTTTCCATTTTACTCAAAAGATTTTATGGTTTGGTATTACAGCAATATACAAATTTGACAGCCTGCAATAGGATCTAGTCCCTGTAGCAAATCATTCTGACAGTTAAGTACTATACAGCTACTAATGTTCTTTTTTTTTTTTTTACCACTATGCTTATTTAAAAATCTTACAAAGTTGGGGACATCATATGTTGAAATCCAGAAGAATGTTCTTAATGATACTATAAATTTTATACTGGGCATATTAAACAATAGGATTCCACACACCACACCACAATTATGTCATTTGTAATATCGCTTATTCCTCCTTCAGTAGTTCACTATTACAAGCAAATTTTTTCCTCAAATGCATTTAAACAATAAACTTGTTCATCACTGTCAATGTTTATTACTTTCTTAGAATTCCTCTTTGTCTTTAAAAATAACTGAAGACGTGAATAAATCAGTACATGAGTTAATGTGCAACATAATGGCTCTTTTTAATTGCCTTTACAACACTACTTTTTTTTCTTTTAAAGTGATGAAAGATAATCAATATGTCTTTGCATTTCTCGAAATGGATTAACAGAGGCTCTGTCAAATACAACCACGATTTCCTCTAGAAAAGAAAGAGAAGCTGCTCTCTAACACTGCGGTACCATTAACTAAATAGGACTCAGAATGATCTTACGGCACGAGAGGCAGACCCCATTTCTCTCTCTAAAAATTCTATTTTTAGTATTCAATACATCTGATAACATAAGCCAGTTAGCAAGAGAACAAGTGCCTTGCTTTAAGAAATAGGAAGTCTGAATGTATTTTTTTTCCCCTTGATTCAGCCTTTCAGTTGGAATACCACAGTGAAACCACTCTATTTTCAGAATTGATGTACCTTTCATAACTATAATCTTTGGTTTTCAAGTTCACTATTATTTGCCTTCAGGTACAAATTTTAAAGTGTATAGAGGCTTCTAAGCAGAATAGTTGGCCTCAGCGAGATACTGAAAGGCTTGTAGCTCAGTCATCATTGCAGTGTAAATTCCTTTTCAAAATAATGTTCTTCACTCCGAGAACACTTGTGCCTGTGCCTGGTTCACTTGTCAAATACAAATCGGAGGTCATCGAATGCCTGGGGGCATCTTTGGCTATTCCACAAGTCATTTCTCCCTCTATCTGGTTGCAGAAATAAGTTTCGTATGTAAAATCCTGGGAATGTCTGCAGACAGAGAAACCAGAGGTACCATCTATGCCAGTGTGAGGATGGTGTGTGGTCAACAAACAACACCAAGCTCTTTAGGCAATGACAGCAAGCGAGACAGATGTCATTTGCTTTGATACATACAATTTAATATTTATACGTTCTTACAGCACTTCTGAGAACTTCCTCTGCAAAAAGGAAGAAAGTTTAAACCTGATGGTTGCATTTTTGGTCTGCTGCAATTTTCCAAGTTTCTTACAATCCACAAACTTGCCTTGTTGTTTTACTTACATAAATTACATAGATGTTTAATTAATCTACAAGAAGTGACAGATGCATGTAATAGACATTCACAGTTAAGTATATAACAAATCCCAGCATTTCATGTTGCTTTATTCCTTTTGCTGGCATTTCAAAATGTTCTTCCCTTAAATTTTATAGTCTAATCTGAAGACTGGTGATCTGCTTCCTGATGATACTGCTGTCTTCCGTGTGACCACATCATAAAAACACTGTCCTCTCCAAATTCCTGTCCTTAATTCTTCTTCCTGATAATTTTTATCGTATTTTTTTCTATTGCAAAATTGTTTTAGAAAGACATTCTATCTTCATACAAGTTTTATATCTCTCTACTTCCTTTTTTTGGCTTTACCATTTTTGCACAATTTTGCTTCTCTTCCAGAGATTCAATTATGACCATGGCCAACCAATCATATTAGTAGAGAAAACAAGATAGAAGGAAATAAGAAAAAGAAAGAATTGAGTAAATTCCATATCTAAACCATGTGGAGGCGATTTTTTTTCTTTTTGTCCTCAAGCACACCAATCATCTGTGACTTCATATAAACCCCTAGACTGGCTATCTCTGAGCACACCATTAAAGTGATGGAGTGGGAAATGTCCCCAGAATCCTCCTCATTCTTTTTCCTACCAACTGCCAAAGCCCAGATGTTCTCTGGATGAGCTGAGAGGGCACCGGTGGACATGGAAAAGGGGCTGGGAATGACAGGACTTGCCACAAGGATAGCTTTTTTCAAACTGAAAAGTCATTCAGAGGCAAAGGAATTCATTCTAAATGAGTAGATAAGAAAAATATTAGGTAATCTAGAATCTGCATTAATAATCAGAGAATGCTTGAGCTGACAGAAAATGGTTCTCCCTTTCGAATATGACTTTGGACATACAGCTCATTCAGGTAACTTTCAGCCATTTCTTTCCTGGAAAAGGGCAGTTCTGCTTAATAACCTGGTCCTTTTAGATAGCAGCCTGTAGCATTTTTGAGATGGGGCAGCAATTACTTTATTAACCTCTGAGATAATTACTCTGTACAAAAGCTAAACATTGTTAGAGAAAGAAAAAAAAAACTAATTGGATAAATACCACTATAGCCAAATATTTTTTTGCAGTAGTTAGTTTAAAAATAATAATAAATTTTATTAAAGTATTTAAAATTGTTAATCAAATAAATTAAATAAAACACAATGTCTTGAAAATGACTCTAGTGCCATCACTGTTGTCTATTTAATCATCTGATGAGTAGAAACTACACCTGTGATATTAACAAACAAGGTGGCTGGATGAGATAAAGGTGTCTTCACAAAGCACACACTATTTTAGGATCAACATAATCCACTGAAGAGCACTGAAAGACTTGTTTTCCATTTGCTGTCTTTTTTTCAGTGGTCATTATAAGAGGAAAAATCTGCTAAATAAACAAATCCTTTCTTACATCCTCTACAAAAATTTTCCTACACAAAATATTGTACAGAGAAGTATTTCAAAAGCTGCAAGCTGAACCTATGAATAAATAAAAGACTAACAGCAATATTGTCAAAATATTCAAATACCTCTGTGTAAACTCCAGTATGCCATATTCTAGAAAGACTGCTAATAATAATAACCATTTTTATACACAGCTTTCATACTTTAGAAGACATTTTAAACTCATGTTTGCCATAAGCTGTTCTTTAAGCCTCTGCAGTTACTAGCTGTTACTAGTGTTGCTCATTACTTATGCAGAAAGACACTAACTTGCCCCAAGGGAAAGCAGCTCTTTTTATATGGCTAAATGAAAAACTGAACTAAAAAAAATTGCCCTTGGGAATTCAGCACTTTGAATGCACAGCAAGCAGCACTTTCTCTTCCCTGCTGTCATCCCTTGGGCTAAAGCACCCCAGAATGCATCACATCTCTCTCTCACACACACAAACACCCTCTACAAGTGCTGGCAGGGCTCCGATTAGGCACTTGGTAAAGAGAGGTGATTTAAGGGCAACTAGGTGAGAAACTGGTACAACAGCACCACCTAGTGGGCACTGGAGAGAGGCTCAGAGTTCCCTCGCTGCTGCTTCAGGGATGAGCATGCTTGTCCTACTCCACCAGGTCACTCCAGTTTTCAACCTCCAACTGACCACAGGTTCCAAGATCAGAATGCTCAGTCAACAGGGCAAGTGCTGCATGGGTGTTCAGAGGCTCTCCGAAGTAGTGCTAGGCTCTGTGGCTTAGTCACATGTCCCCTGTGATGCTCAACTATTTTCTAAAAACAATTCTCTAGGATTATTTTTAAAAGCAATTAATAATTTCCATTCTCTCAGTCTCCAACTTACTTCTTTCAAGCAAGGTATTTTATTTCTAAAAATGACAGAAATGGAAATTTTCTCTTTATGTGTTATGTCTTCCCTGTAGACCAGCAGGTTCTCAAATGGGGGTGATTTTGCCTCCCAGGGGATATCTAACATTACTAATTTTTTTCCTGTTTTATTAAGAAATTATTTATTCTATGCATCACTATATAAGTTTAAGACATACAGCATGATGGTTTCATTTACATATATTAGAAAATGTTACCACAATAGGTTCAGCTAACATCCATCTTCTCACATAGATACAACAAAAATTAAAAAAAATTATCCTTGTGATAAGAACTCAGAGTATTTACTCGTAGGAACTTTCCTACAAATCACACAACTTTGCTATGGTCATGGTGTTGTACATTACACCCCCAGGACATATTTATCTTATAACTAAAGTTTGTACCTTTTGGCATTGCCTATTTGGTCAGGGATGCTGTAATCTATGATGTGCATCATAGTCACTCACAACAAACAGTTAACTTAAGCCCAGTCTAGACGATAAGATGCTGTAAGGCAGGAGTGATGTCTTACTCAAAAACTAGACTAAATATTTGGCAAGGTAAAGTAATAGTTGTTTGGTGAAATAAATTGACACTGACAGCTAATTCTTATATCCCCCATCTGTGTGAATAAGAAGGTGGGTGAACAGTCCAGATCCACAAAAGGATTGGCTACAGCTCCAGAAAAGAGACTGAAACTGACACTAGTAGACACACAAATGTTCACTAAATAGACACAGTAAAATAATTTGCCTAGACTTGGGTTGGCCTGAATGAAATATCACACAAAACTACTGCTCTGACTTCTAGCTAGCCATGCACTTACTAGATTAATTAAACTCCAAAAGAATGCTGATGTCAGGAGAATATACCACTTGACTGTATGCTCAGGGCAGAGCATCCTATTTCCTGGAAAGGTGCATTCCACCTACCACACACACAAGTGATCGTTTGTAAGTTCTATTATTCCAAGGCAACCTGTCTGAGTCCAATCACCAAGAGACACTGAGCAAGACGCTGGGGCACGGATGCTGCGCTCAGGTGACTCACAACAGTGATGGTGTCCCCTTGAGGATTTCTGGTGAAAAAGTCATCCACACTTCTGGCCATTGCCCCTAAACTATTACAGCATTTTTTAGTGATTATTTTTCTCCCAAAATAAAATTTCTCCTTGTACTTTTCCCATTTAAGATAACCACTGTGAGCATTTTTTTAAATATCATTCCAAAAAAACTCTCCATGCATATAAAATCAAATTAAAAACAAAAAAAATCTGACCTAGAGCCTGCTATTTTCACTCAAATATGTGTCATGGACATTCATATGTCAATAAAGACCTCTCCATTGCCATCTGAAATAGACTTTCAGTGATCTTAACTTCAATCAAGACATATTCTTTTAAAAATACCAGCTGTTTAAGGATCGAAAACATCCTACAAGGACTATGGGATACACACAATCAAGGTGGGAAGGAAACAGTAAGCGTTGCCACTTTTGGATGCAATCATGAGATTCCAGATTCTGGATACAACTTCCTGAATGGCTCCGAAACGACCCATGCTATCCCTCCCTACTGTTCTCTTCACACCCCTCTGGGGCTGATGCGGGGAACATAAATCATGAAGGAAGCATCACAGTCCAGCGGAGCCAGCACCCAGGCCCTTAAAGGGCAGTATCAGAGCAGGGACCACTCCTTCCAAGGGACACTAAACGAGTAACGCCGGGCACCAAACCATTCAAGAGAGAAAAACAAAGGTGACTGTTAAGTGTAGTGTCTGAATTTTTGTAAACATGTATTACTTGTGAATCAGAAAAAAATTAAAATATAAGATGTGTGTTAACATGTATCGTGCTAAACATTAAATTCTTTACCATGTAGTAAACTCACCATTTTTCTTTATACCCTGCCTTATAGTCCTAATTCTGGCAAATATGTTTTGTTTGTTTCTTATTGGTGGTTTTTTTTTTTTTTAAATTGGTGACCAAGATACAAGATTCCAAACTTTCCTACGAAGTCCATGACTGGAAGAAACTTACTCTTCTGATAGTCACTGTGGGCTTTAAAGGGCCACTTAATTGACCCATTCATTTCCATCGCATTCGCAAAACTTCTATTACCACATCCTGAGCATCCTTGGTCCCACCACTCATATCTGCCAACAGTGATTGTCAGACCCACAAAGTGCCACGTGGTTTCTTGCAATGTGAAATTCTTGACAGAGCTATACTGGAAAACAACAGTGTTCACTGAAAGACAGCAGACTAGATTCTAAGTTCCTGAGACAGAAGTCCAGAGACAAAGCACCGGGTAGGGGAGAGACTACTAGTACCAAAGCACATTAACAGCCGTGTACAGAGTCATAGCTCATTGCCTGTAACAGGGAAAGACCCTGAATTAGAAATGACAAGGACTGAAGAAATTCTAGGGTAGTAAGTCCGTGTGTGAGACACACTCCAGTATTATTTTAAGGTCATTCAATTTAACTTTAGGGAAAATTCTCGTTAAATATGAAACATAAGGGCCTAAACTAATGATTTGTTGGATCATAATTTAACAGGACGCCAAGGTTACTTCAATGTTGAGGACTTAAAGGCCTATCTTTTCAACAAAAAAAAATACTCTTAATGAAGAGAAGCAGTGGGAAGATTTTTATGAAAGTTTCTAAACAGGTCAGAAGATAACCAGTCAGAGAGCCTGGCAAATTTAAATGACTTGTATCTATCCGTAAGTGAGAAAATCCTTTGGGAATAATAAAAGTTTTTGCATTTCTCTGCAAGTCTCTTCTTGGTGAAGAGATGATGAAATCGGGTTACATGCACTTTGCTAGGTCAAGACCAACCAAAGAGAGGCAAGAGAGAGGAAAACGAGGCAACTCAAACAGAGCTAATCGGATAGCTCGAGTCCATTACTAACAAACTTCACCGGATAGCTTATAGTTTGAAAATTCACATTAATCCAGGAAATGCAGTACTTCTTTCCCTCATTGCAAACAGAAGTTGAAGAAGGTTACATGCATGCTTACAATATAACAGAAAAAGAATACATACAGATAAGTAAATTTAGGCTGAAGAGGGGTAAAAAGGTAGAATAATAAAAATGAAGCTAAATGAAAAATTACCCTTGGGAATGTGTGCATAAATAGAAATATTCAGAACTTGAAATTAACACTAATTTATGAGAAAAAAAGAAGCTTTGCCACTCACCAATTTTAACCTCTGTAAAGGTATTCTGCCTACATCTATCTGCGTCCTTTCTGGGACATTAGTGAATCGGACTTCTGGGACAGCAACGGCGCACATGACATGGGCCCACCTACAGGAAAGGAGACACAAACATAAACAAACGTTCCCTAGACTTACTTATCCCATAGTTCCACCAGGCGATATGGCAATTTTCATGGACGGGAAACACACAGATGAGAAAGAAAGCCCAAAGCCTAAACCCATCACAGATTCTGTAAATTTCAAACCTACTGGAAGATACCTGGATAGATTGAGCACCACACCTGCACCACTGTGACATGAACTAAGTGAAGATCAAAGAATCCTATCATTACAGGTACATAGGTCTACATGGTCTGCAAAATACTGAAGTGTAGGTCTGCTATTTCATTCGATACTGAAATACAGAGGTATTTAACATACTTAAGCTAATTATTATGTGGCAAAGGATTAGTTTAATTAATAAAAAGTATAAACTGGGTATACCACATAATCTTTTTACGTAATACAAAAGTCATGAAGCAAAAGAGAACAAACAGAAAAAGTTTTCCAAAAGAATTAATACTGATTAAGCCTTTAATTAGTTTCTCCTTGCAACCCTACTATAATCAAAGGAACCCAGAGATAAGGAGAAATGAAATTTAGCTTGTTCCCTTGTTTCCTACTTAAAACCTAGTATATCTCCTTCCAAATTCTGAATTACTCCAGGAAAATGACAACATCCTCATTGAAACTATATGCGTCTCATAAATGTTATGCCTCAAATAAGTATAAAGACTCTTGAGGTTTAAAGAGATTTTGAAAGAATTATCAAATTCATCAACCTATTTTTAAGTCAAAGCATATTGTTTCACCCAAATAGCACAAGACTCCATCCTGCCTTTAAGGACCACAGGAAAGAGGGCAAGGGTTAACCCCATGAAGGCATTCCTTCACATCCAAATACATTCCTTCATACCCAAATTCTATAGTTTTATAGCAACCACTACTTCTTTCTGGCCTAGCCTAAGGGGAGGAAGGGAAGTTCTTATCACCTCTGCCTTTATAGGAACTGCCTAAATCGGCCCATAGTCTGCATGACCTGTTTAACATCCTCAAACTAGTGAACACTTTTTAGCACAGTGCCAATCACAATAATTAAGACTGGGAAAGAAGATCCAAAATTAAGCAAATATAGTTTCTTAGACTAAACTTTATCAACGCAGGAGGGACAAATGCCTTTGCTCTTTCTTATAAGCGATGAAAAACGTGCACATGCGCATCAGTATGTCAGCTCCATTGTGACATGACACCGCAGGCCCCACATCCAGTGCCCGGGGGCCAGGCAGGAGGCAAGCAAATACACATACACTGGTAAATCACAGTAACCCGGGGGGCGCCGCCCCATGTAGGCCAGGTTCTGATCCCAACTTCTTATTGTCATAGAGATGCATCATCATATATCAAGATGAAAACCCGGATTTTATACAGGATCTCTCAACTTTTAAAATCTGAATTGACATAAAATGTGTGTCACTCAAATAAACACCGGATCTGGCTCCCAAGTGCCAGAATACAACCTCTGCATAAACCATTTCTACATGTTTCTATTTCCATAGGAATCTATAATTTGCTTTGGCCCCATTTAAAATATTAAACTCGGGTCATAAAAATAAAATTCACACAAAAGTGTATTTCAACAACTACCATAGAAACAAGAATACTTTTCTGTTCACTTATACCTCTCTTCATATTCTCCAACTGTCCCTTTTATATCATAAAATCAATCTTCTCTTCCTGTGTTTCTATTTTAATAAACATGCTTTCTTATTAATTTGCTGGTGTTAAAAGTACATGGTTTTGTTTTAATATTATGATTAAAATCAATCTTATTTATCTGAAGATAACAGCTTTTACTGTTTTCAGGCACATTCTGTTTTTATTGCAACAATAGGACTCATCATATTAAACACTAGGATTCCAGTGGCACCTAGAGGACATGGGCTTTCTTCAAATTCTGTCAGTAAAAGAGAGGTTACTCCTCTCAGTGTCAAAAACACACAACAGAAGTCCAGACTTGGAACACGTTTGTTCAGCAGAGGTGAACGTGCTGTCAGTAATGGTCTCTAGAGAAACACAGAGTCCCAGCCTCAAATCTGAGCAACAAAAGCTTTGGAACAATGTGTACAGTAATGAAAGACAAATCAAACCATCACCCAGAGGTTCAACATTCTAGAGAGAAGGGAATAATGAAACCCAACAGAAATGATGCATTACTTACTTATTGTTCTTAGTTTCCTTAAGAGCACCCCCTCTCAAATTGCAGAGACAGCACTCCTAGGGCATAAAAATACCATGCAATTATTAGATCCATATAATAAAAGCCATTACTGTTTCTCTAGATACCCCAAAAATTCTATTTTTTTTTTTAATTTTAAAATTAAAACCATCCAGAACTTCATGAAGGCCCATCTCTAAGCAATTCAAGAGGGGAAAGGAAAAAGAGAGGCGGGAAGGTGAGGGGACACCCAAAAATGTTCTCGGTGTGTGTATCTCCTAGAGGGATGGTCATTATCCTGGGACCATGTTCAGTTGCCATCCCTGGGGGAATGCTGTGACACACAGAGATCAGTAGCTGGAGAGGTATGTACCAGAGTTCCAGAACAGAGAAATACACAAACAACTGGGCGCCGCATGTGTGATGCACGTTCCAGCATGCATACAGGATGGTTAAAAAATGGAGTATTGGCAGGCTTCGTTCCAATATACAGATAAGTGACAAGCTCTTTTTAAAAGACACTCTTCACAAAACTTTCATTTGGGTCCTTCATGTGGGCAAGTAGTGTTGGGAAAAGTGTTCTGATAAACCCAGGCTTTCCAGCCCCAGAAAATAGTGCAATATAATCTTTTCCTTTCTCTTCACCCCATTAAGTTTATATTTGGGGCATTTTATGTGTCTTAGGTTGGCACAGACTTTTTCACTCCAAGACGATTCCCTTTACTACAAACATAGATTACTACAAGCATTTATTCATCACTTCTCACTATAATTTAAAAAGTCCATGAGAAAACAGGGCCAGAAAGTAATGCATTGCCTTTTGTTGACTTAGAATTTTTAATTAAATACATAAGTAACTTTTTTTATTTTCAGCCTCACATGTTCTCCTAATTTATTGAACTAACAGATTTTTTTTCAATAGTTACATGTTATATAGTGTTTTTTTCCTCCAAGTTTTATACATAAAATTTCTTTATCTGTTCTCCAAGATGATCTCCCTTAACTGATTTTGACAGTTTTGTCCAGCTTTACAGGGAATCCCTCTAACTTCTGTACTATTAATAATGAGGTGTCAAACTCCATAGCTGTTATTTTTCTGAGAACACCAAAACAAGTGAGGAGAATCAACATATTTGTAGACTCTTAATAGGCAGAAGAGAAGACAAAACAACAGAAAAAAATCAACGGTTTTACATGTCTGGAAAGTCTCTGCATATCTATCTGAAACTTCCTAGGTGATTATTAAAGGGTCAGAATAGCAAAGGCTGCCCTGTGTATGTCCATGTGAATCCCTTATAAACCCACTTCAAGGAGATAACCTGATGGAGAATACTCTCTATAGCAAAGCCATATTCCAGAGGCCTTTGAAATAACAGGTTTTGATGAAGCACAATGAAAGGAGATTTCACAGTACAAATACTGAAAATGAGAAATCCAATAATTCAAATTATTCAATAATATCCAAGTTATTCCATAACTATTTTATAAAAAGTTACTGACTGTAAGTATTTTTCCAGTAATTTAACACACATTCTACAGAGAAAGAGAGGATGAAAATGAAAACAAAACACAAGGTCAAATGTTCTCACTGAATAGAAAAAGATGCTACTATTGAAGTAGAAATGAAGAGAAGGAGACTTGTGGACTTTGAGGAGTGCAGACACTGAGAGAATTAGCTGTCTGATTAATGAAGCCAGTAGTGAGAAGCCTAAAGGGACAAGTTAGCAGAGTTAAATACAGCAAATCAGCATGGAGGCTGCTTCCAAGCACTGATGAGGATCACGAACAGGTACACATGCTGCGGAGCATGACCACAATAGGAGAAAAGCAACCTCTGAAGTGGAATCTGAAGACTCAAGATGTTCAGTGGAGTTGAGAAGACTCCCACCTACCACAGTATGAAACTTGTTCTTTCCAGGGTCACCAGCCACCTCTATGTCACAAAATCTAAATTCTAAGTCCTTGGTTCGCCTGACCTCTTAGC
Source organism: Camelus bactrianus (assembly GCF_048773025.1). Lineage (NCBI taxonomy): Eukaryota > Metazoa > Chordata > Mammalia > Artiodactyla > Camelidae > Camelus > Camelus bactrianus. The sequence goes on from NC_133542.1 coordinate 28,902,138, forward strand.
AGCAGTTATTGCCTGTGCCTGAAACAGTTTCTTCCTGTGGTTTCTATGAACCAACACTCTGCTCACAGTTCTCTGTCTCGAGTTGATCCTCAGCTTCCTTTAATAGGCATTTCTTTCACACTCCTGAAACCCTGTAATTTCTGTAGTAGGTTCTATTCACTTCTCTCTCCACATCTGTTTGCTGGGCATCTGATCTACTACCCTGATTCCCAAAAGGCCAGGGACTCAAACATTTATCACCTGAGATGTCTGACTGACAGCTCCTCAGGCATCTCAAACACACGTGCAAAACTATGTCTTCTTCCCAAGCCTGTACTCCTTCAGTTTCCCAGAAGCATCAACCAGCAACTCAAGCTCATGCTAGAAGACAATTTTCTTCTCATCCCAAATCCAACCAATTGAATTCTGTCAATCCCACCTCCAAATCTGCCCTCTTCTCTCCATCATCACTGCTGTCACCTTAGTTGACATCCCCAGCACCCTTCATCAACCCAGACGACTGCAACAGCCACCCCACAGTCAACGTGGAACCCACCAGAGTGGGTGTGAATGCTTCTGGATGCTTAATGTGGCCTAGAAGGGCCAGGATCATGGGGCCTCAACATTGTCCACCCTCACTCTGTTCTACTCTCAATGCTCAGACACCCTATGGTCTCTCATAGATCCCTTCTTCCCCCAACATACCAGACACATACGGCTCCATTCTTTATTAAACTGAACACATCCTTGACATCTCAAGCTAAATGTTAATCCCTCAAAGAGGGCTCTCATAACTCCCTGACCCAGTTGCTTCCCTCTCCTTTCTCTTGTTAGCCAGTTGTGGAGTTCTTTCTGCTATGCTCACTAAACTGTTAGCTCAATGAGTGCTGTGAGAATATAAGTTAGGTGACTCTTTGTCTATTACTATGCCCAGTAGAGAGTACACTCTCCATATGAATTTGTTAAATAAATGAGAAAGTATGGCAAAATAGGGCAGAGTGAAAATCTTAAAAAAATCACCAAAGCACCACAAAATTGCAAGACTACTTCACATACTGGGGCACTAAGGAAAGAAAGCTTTAGGCTCTAGTGACTTAACGTGGAGTTAAGACACAGTGATTTGACATAGGGTTATTTTTGCTATGATTTACCTGAATGAGAAATTGTACTTCTTAGTAAAGGACAAAAATATCCATGGCCAAGTAAAGTTATTTGTATGATTTACATGATATTATATGATATCATGGTTTCTGTTTGATTCACTCAATTCTGAAAAATATCTAGGAAAGTAAAAAGTCATGTCCAGTTGCATCTTTTTCTTTTTTTCTTTTTTTTTTTGATCACCGTCCCCTCAATATGGGAAAAGCTAACTGGTCTGGTAGAAGCACAAAGATGTCAACCTGTCAATTTACTCATTTGTAAATTAATTTTAACTAAATGCTTATGTTCATAGCTCAGAAGACAATGTCAGATGGGACAATTTTAATTTTCCTTTATTTAAATAGTACTTTACTGTTAGAAAACAAAGTTGATCATTCTAAAATTCAAGAGTTTAACCCCTACCTGAAAAGCAACCTGAGTTTTCTTAACAATCTGTACAATGCTTGATATATGGAAAGGTCATCACCTGCCAAATATACTAATTATACTAAGTATAGCTCATCTTCAAACTCAGTCAAAGAACTGAATGTGGAAGTATGAAGTGACAGAGTGTCCTTCAGAACATTGATTCATTTAACTGACGAATCAATAATGAAAATTTTCCTCTTAAAAGGATAGAGATTATATCAGAAGCCTAATTCATTCCATATACCATGCCAGGAACATCATGAACTTTACCTCCCTTCCTTAACATGAACTTATTAGGTAATTACTACCACATTTCATACAAGAGGAAACTAAGATTCAAGAGATTAAGTACCTTGCCTAAAATCAACCAATCCAGGGGTCATCAGACTTGTTCTGTCAAAGGCCAGATAGCTACTAATTTAGGCTTTCCAGTATAGAGTTGTGGCAACTAATCAATTCTGCTGTGGTAGGACAGTACATGAATGGGTATGCCTATATTCCAATAACAATGTTATTTACAAATAAGCAGTGAACTGGATTAAATTAGGCTGTAGTTTTCCAGCTAATCAACCAGCAAAAGGATCACCTGGGTTCAAGCTCAGGCCTTCCTGGCCACATGTCCATGCTGTTTTTCTCTAGCATCTTGTGACCCGTCATACAAAACAAGGCATAAAATATCAAAGCAGAGTGCCAAAATAAACAGGAAACTGCCTGCCCTGGAAAGCTCACTACCGAGAAAGGGAGAAAACCTGTGTGCACCTAACCATTCTGTGAAGAAGATAACGACAAAGGGCATAACCAAGTCCTCATTTCTATAAAAAACTAAGAATTCATTTTTTAAAGTAATTCCCTCAAAAGAACTCTTATCATAAAAAATGGTGTTACCAAGCAGCATATGTTAAATAACAATCTGTATTCCCATTTGTTTCATTAATCTAGCTAATAATAAAACTTCTCATTGATACGAGATCATTAAATTCATCTCCACTTCATCCTTCAAAGAATTATACAATTTCAGGTAAAAATAACATTTTAGTTACTCTGTATAATCAAATCTCAGGCTAAGTGAATACGATTTAACTGAGAGAAAGAACAGTAAAACTAGAGAGCCAGCCATATCCTGGTGTTTAACAAAGTGCAGACGGCCAAGGTTCAAACCACGACTCCGCTATTTACTACTGGTCTGACCTTGGGCCGGTTACTTATCTACCCGCTGTGCCTCAGATATCCCACGTAAAAGAGGAAAAAGTACCACTTCCTGAATGAAACCATAAATGTAAAGCATTTTGTAAAAACACAATCAATATAAGAAGGACAGTGGTTTAATATGTGAAAAGTTAATTGTGGTTCTATACGACTTAAACATAACATTGTCAGTGGATGATCTGGGTATAGTGGTTTAATACAGAATAAAACAGGATCAGTCATTAATAGTTCTCCTGAGGTACAAAAAGCAAGAAGAACTAGAGAGAAAAGAAAACTCTCCAGGACCCAAAATCCAGGCAACTAGTAGGCTCTAAAGCAAAGCTTTCATAGTTCTAAAAGCTGCCAACCCAGCTGTGAAAATCAGACAAATACTAGAATCTCCGTAATTCTCAGAAAACAGACACTGTGGAACATAAAGTCCTAATCCCACCCTCAAAACATCTGATATCAGAGTGGACTGAGTCAAACGAAAGCTGCAACAAAGCTCAGACCCAGGTCAGGCACGAATCAGGCTGACCTCACTCCTGCTCTAGAAACCTGTCAGATGAAGTGGCACACCCTTTCTGGAAATAATATTATCTTCATTTGCTACAGACAAGATGTCTGCCACACAATGAAAAAAGGTACAAGGTACATTAAAAAGCAAAAAATATAACTTATGACCAAGAAAGGAAATAAACAATAAAATCAGACACAAAGATAGACAGGATATTAGAATTATCAGACAGTTTTAAATAACTATGTTCAAATTGCTAAGGATCTAATGAAAAAGATAGACAACATGTGGGCAGAGATAGAAAAATTTTAGCAAAGTCATGGAATTATTTTAAAAACAAATTGAAATGGTAGAAATGAAAAAAACATGACATCAGAAATGCTGAATTCACTAGACAGATTTCAAAGCAGACTGGAATTGGCAGAGTAAAAGTTCAGTGAATTTAAAGACATGAATAGGAAATATGAGGAAAAAAGCAGTTATAAGAATGAATAGAGATCTAAAGGAAAATAACAACCTATTCAATTTATTTATAATTGGAGTACAAGAAAAAGAGGAAAGAGAGAATGGATGAAAAGAAATATTTGAAGAGATAGTGACTGAGAACTTTCTGAAACTGATAAAAGACGTCAACTCACACATCAAAGATGTCCAGCAAACTCTAAGGAGATGAATACCAAGGAAACATACCTAACTACTTAACAGTGAAAATTCTAAAACCAAATACAAAGAACATATCATAAAAGTAGAGGAAACAACAAATCTGGTAAACAACTAAAGAAATTCCACTTAAAATCCAACCAAAAACATTGGAGGCAAATGGCAATGAAACAATATCCATAAAATACTGAAATAAAGAAGCTGACAACCTGGAATTCTATTTCCAGGGAAAATATCCTTTGAAAAGAAAAAGAAAACAAACAAACAAAAAGTAATCTCAAAGAGACAAGAATAACAATATAACATTAGTTTGTGCATTGAAAAGATCTGAAAAGTTGACTGACAAAACAGTATGAGACATTTCCTATAAAAAATGAGATTTGAGAATTTGAGAGTGTTAGAAATGGGAGACTTTCCTAACAATATTTAAAAAAAGAAAGAAAGAAAGAAAAAAGAAAACTTTACAGACATACAAAGAAATTAAACCTTTTCCCATCAAATATGTGTAATTTTAAAATAAATGTAACTGTGGCAGCTTATCCTATTTGCCCCTAATTTTTTGTACTTAAATGAAAATTTTAAATGGACATCTAGGATTTCTACCAGTCTTTCAGTGTACCAAAATTTCTTCCCAACTAACCTGAGGCAATACCAAAATTGTTCAGCCTTGAAGAACAAAATAAATAAATAAAATTCCAGTGACTGTTCACTGCCAGCCTTGTTTTACCTTATGTTTAGTGAGCATGCCTTGTCTAGGAACAATAAGACCCAGTGTAAAATTACTCACTATTATAAAGATCTAGATACAGTTCTAGCCAACCTATGTCTCCTAAAACAAATAAACAAAGAAATACTGAAATGCCTGTTACAAAATGATTCCTCTGTAAGTAGCTGTTATTCCTGTCTCCCAAGTACAGCATCAAAGAGCCATTCTGTTGTGTACCCCATCCCCAGGGCAGCCAAGAGCTGGATGAAAAGTATAAATTCAAATCATATTCTGAACATTGTACTTTTCCCACTTAGGTTCTTTTCCCTCACCTAATACCATTCACAACATCCCCTTTTAGCAGTACCAAATACTTTTAAAATTTGATTCATAAAAAAATCACCACTGAGCTGAACAGCTAGTATACTAATTTAAAACAGAAATAACTTTTTACAGCTCAGTTATTAAACCATGAACAAGAGTGTTTATAATCAAAGTGCTGACACAACATTAACAACAACGGTGAGAAGGACGTTGTTGGACCTCGGCTATCACAGTCGTTCATTATTTGTCGTAGAGGGAAACCGTGTTCCAATGGCTCTTTTATAAAACATCAGTTAAAGAAATGCCAATACCAGTATTCTCGGGCTGCCTCGTAAGAAGCTCTCATTTTAGCTGACATATCCATAAGTGACACTAAAGCCTATTTTCAGTGCTAGAGAAAAATTGCAAAACTGAAGTACCTCCCTACACCTTTATTTATCTGACATGCTCATAACAGAAATGCAAAACCATAAAATAGGGCTGTCTGAGCTGGGAAAACAAAGAGTAATTAATCACATTAACAGAAAACTAGCTTACAAAGTGCTGATCAACAAAATGTGGAAGAACCATTTCTGGAGATGGGGCTCATTTATCAGGTTTGGCGAGAGGATGGCATCTCACTTAAGGACAGGGCTGGCATGAATTCTGAGTCGTTAGAAAATTGAATGAAAAGTTTCCTGCAGTAATCTTCTATGTAGAAATTCCACAAGTACCAGTGAATTTTATACTAGCAAGTAAGTTCCTTAAATTAGATACTCACATCTGATTTGCATTATAAATGAAAACATATATTCATTCAACAAATATTGGTTCATCACCATGTTGTATCCTAGACACTGGGCAACAGCAATAAATAACTAAGATGCATCCTGGCTGGGAGAACAAACAAACTAAACCAGGATTATTCAGATGGGTGAGGATGTTAAGCACTAGGGGAGCAGGCTATGGAGTTACCGAGGGAAAGGTGATGCCAGCAGATCCTGGCCTCTTCCAATAGGAAAGGTCAGAAAGTAAGAGGAAGAATACCTGGTAAGGAAGAATAAGCCACGAAGAAAGGCGATGGCTTGAAGCCACTGTAAGGTTTGAGCACACCAAGGACATAACCTGACTTACATTTTCATCAGATCATCCCAACTGCTGTGCTGACAGCAGACAACAGAAGTTCAAGGGCAGAAGTGAGAAGAGGAGTTAGCCATAATCCAGGAAGAGGTGATGAGTAGATTAGTCTAGGTTATATCAGCAGACGTGACTCAGAAGTTGCCAAGATTCTGCATTCATTTTTAAAGTAGACAAGACAGGATTTACTGTCAGGCAGATGTGGACCATAAGAAGAAAGCATCAATTCTAACTCTAAAGTTTTGGCCTCTGCAGCTGTAAGGCCTGGAAATAGGAAGCCTGCAGAAGATCTGGATGGAATTCAGCGTGGGACAGGGTGAATTTGAGCTGTCTATTGGACATGCGAGAGGAGATGCTGTCATAAAGTTGGCCATACGGGTCTGCACCTCAGGGCAGAGGCTGAGCCAGACACAGAAACGCACGAGCCATCAAAGACTACATGCTGTTTACAATCATCAAAGCTATGAGATGGGATGAGATTACCAAACGGGTTAGCGCAGAAAAGAGGCTCACATTCTGAACTCTGGGGAGTGAGAGGAAGTGGCCAGTAAATAGGAGGAAGCCAAGTGAAGACAATTTCAACCAGGAGGCAGTGATCAACAGGAGTTTCTAAGGAAACATGGGGCAAAGCCTATGACAGGAATAAATTTAAGAGAGAAGTGGGGGAGAAGAACTGGAGAAAATGAATAAAGACACCTCTTTTAAGGGGTTTTACTATATATAGTGGCATACAGAAACCGGGTGGGAGCTAGAGGGAAGAAAGATCAAGAGAGGGTTTTGGTTTACTTAAAGATGGAAGAAATAACAGCTGGTGTGGATGATAATGAGAAGCATCTGGAGAAAGGATGTGGATGAGAAAGGGATGAATTACTGGAACTATGCTCCTGTGTGGAAGACAGGGGGTGGCCTTAGGTCACAGCAGAGATATTACAGATGTGAAGCAGGTGGAAACCTTAAGATCTCTACTGGTGTCTTCCCATTTCTCTGTGGATGTGAAGAGACTTCATGAGGTGAGGATGAGGATGGGGGAGGAGATGGGGGAGAAGACTGGGGAGGCTTTAGGAGAAAGAAGATATGAAACAGTCAACCAGGAGAGTGGTAGAGTGAACGGATCATGAGAACTAAGTGAATTGCCCACACCATTGAGGACCTACCTACGGTTATAAACTGAAAGCAAGAGAAATCTGCATACTAGTGTTTCTCCACAGCCACATTCAGCTACAGGAGTGCAGGTACACAGTAGATAGATAGTTGGATTTGCCAAGGTTGAGTTATAGCAAGGAAGAATAACAAAGTCAGAAAGTGGCAAGGGAGCTGAGAGTGTGTGCAGGGAAATATAGTAGCTTAAACAGAGGTAAGGACAGAGGGGAGGGAGAGACTATGAAAAGTTGGGAGCATTACCAAATGTCACAGTGAGGTGAAAGGATTGCTGGAGTCCCGGAACTAGAGGGTGTGGGCTAGAGAGACAGAAGGTAGCTACAGAAAGATGCCTGAAACTGAAAGGTGACACTGAAAATACAACATACCTAATGGAATGCCAAACGATTAAGAGTGAAAACTAATTACTCTTTAAAACGGCTGTCTTTCTATTGTGTACCCTTTAGTTCTCTATTACTGCAAAAACAAATTACCTCAAATGTAATGGCTTAAAGCACAAATCTACACGGTTCTATAAATCAGAAGGGTGGCACAGTCTTACTGAGCTAAAATCAAGGTGTCAGCAGGGTCATTCCTTTCCGGAGGCTGTTGGGGAGAATCCATTTCTTTGCCCTCTCCAGCTTTTAGGGGAGCCCACATGTCTTGGTTCTTGGCTCTCCTCCTCCACCTGCAAAGCCAGCAACAGCAGGCCAAGGACATCTCATATCACATCACTCTGACCTCCTTTTAAGACCCTTCTGATTGCACTGGATGCACCCAGGTCACCAGAATAATGTCTCTATTGTAAAGTCAGCTGATTAGCAACCTCAATGCCACCTGCTCCCATAATTCCCTTTTCCAGGCAACCTCACATTCAGGTTTCAGAGATTAGGATGTAAAAATGGGGCGAGATGGGGAGGATTCTCACTGTATTTTAACTATTTAAATACCATCATACAACCATTTGTATGAAAGGAAGATAACAGAACAGGAAATCATATTCTATGTTTGTTTCAAATTATACCTCCCCCCAATTCATCTTTCTAATGACACTGCTTACAGCAACATGAAAATTAATTTGAGGTTTGCAGAGCACATATGTGATAGCAAGCCAGGCACATGCTCGACAGCAAGGAGAAGCACCCCTATAATTTAAGATTGGTCAGAGGTAATCTACATGGAACTCAACAGAATTTACCTAATAGTATTTCCAGGATCCTGAGCAAAGTACTTCAAATTGAACATACATCTTAATTTGTTAAAACCGTACAACATTTGGCTTTCAAATAGAAACCCAGCTGGTTTATTCTTTCTTCCCAGCATGACCTTCAATAACAAAAAGCAAAGTACATGATTTCTTCATCCTGCCACTGGACTAGTTTTTGCCATTCATGAGAAATGCCTGAATTGCACTTTTTTCCCCCTCCATGCTTCCTAGGGATCTCTTTCCTCATTGCTGAGGAGATGTGCCTTGCAGCCCAGTGACCTCCAGGCATGCACATACTGGTATGTCGTACAGTATGCCCTGCTCCCCATAATGTCAGTCATTATTCTTCCCGACTTTACTTCTGCTCTCTGGTTGAAGCACTTAAGATTAATGAGGCATTTGTTCTCAATCAAGAAGCTATTCATGAATATAGTTCCACTTATAATAAGCTATGTAGACTTCTCTTTCTTTCTCTCCATTACCAAAGTGGGGTGGAGTGGGAGGGTGTTTACTGAGCAAAAGGAGAATGAACAGGAGAAAAAAATATATATAAGATTTGTGACTTTTTTAGCCTGTAAGCAGTTCCTTAACAAAAAGGACTCCACATCATAGCTATGCTGTCAGGATAAATGATATCCTCAAATGCACTGTTCTGTTTGGTTAAAGTAAAGTAATGATTACCAACCACCCTGGCCTTCTTAAGCCAAGGTTTAAGTCTACAGCTGTTCAGAATGATCTGCCTCCTTGGGAGGCAAAAGGGAATTCTGAACCCAAATGTGTTACCTCAAATGGGAGAGTGTGGTCCACCCAGTGGCTTCTCAGTGGAGAAGAGCAATGGCATAAGCAACCACTACAAACAGCCATGGCCTTAAACAAGAATATAGCCTTTCTTTTTCCACTAGTTTTACCGTGTACGAGGATCAAAGTCAGCCTCTCAGGCTAACAGCCTCTCACTACCTGCTCCTGACAGTATCTCATGGAATTTAAAAACAAGCAAACAAAAAAAAGCAACATAAAACACACATCACAGGGAGCAGGAGTGTCACCACGCCCTCTCAAGGCCTTAAGCCAATCTGATCTAAAAATCGATGGCTCTGACCTACAAAGCCACTTCAGAGCTCTTCGTTAGAAAAAAATGTCAATGAGGTTGTCAGTTAGGAAACTAGATTCAGGAGATTATCCACTGTTGGGAAAGGTCCCCCAGGCAGAAACTAGAATCAGTATGAAAAAGTAAGGAAACTGCTATACTCAACCAACCAGTAATGCTAATTATTTCATATTAAGTAGATAACCAGTTACACTATGAGTGCTGGCTTAATTTTCAATGTAAACAAACAAAAATCATTCAACTACCTTGTTCAGAATTGGGCCAGTTGTTCAGCCTTCTTTCTACTCTAAAAACAAGCAACTGAGGAGGGGTAAAAAAGAGTCTGGGTCTGGGAATCTAGAGGCCTCAATACTGCTATGAATCTGGGCTCTCCTCCCATACAGAGGGGTGATTCTGAGCAAAGGACTTACTCTCTCAAACCCCTGGCTCAGTATCTGTAAAATTAGATTTCTGAGATAGATGAAGAACTCTTTAGTCTTTGTCAGTATTTAATTTTATGGAAGCTAGGAAAATTCTACCCTTGCTTATTTTACTTTATTTTTAAATCAATAGTTATTCTGAATTTGTAGGTCAAAAGTTTAAAGATGACAACTAATTTTTTAAAAACAAATTTTTTAAAAAAAAAAATCATTGCCTTCCAAGAGGCAAATGATTGGCAATTCTAACATCTCTTAGCAGTACCACTATTTTTATTTGAGGAGAGAATATGTGAAGGTTGTATTAAGGGATAAGGGTAACATAATCCTCAACCACACAAATGTTCTTTAATACTCTACCCTAAGAGAATTTCCATGTCAGAAAGAGAGGATAAAGCACCACCTTCGGATTTAACACGGTGTGGTTAGGGTCACTTCATATCAGATGTGCCCCTATCTACAGGACCAGCCTCAATGCAATGTAGAAGTCACATTCTACCTAACAGACCAGTTTTCTCCATCATTAGGCCAAGTAAATAGCGTTACAGGGGTTGAGGCTTTGTGGGTGCCAAAGATGTCATGAGTTACCAACTTTTCAAGAAGTTGACCATTTTCACCTGAGCCTTAAGAGTTGAGAGTTAAGATGAAGGTACATTCCAAAGATTAAGAGTTTAGATACATATGTTCCAACAAATGACACAGATTCTCTAGCTCAAAAGCTTTAGCAACACTGTGGGTTTAAAGACCACTTCCTCCTTTGATAACTATGTAAGTTTAAAAAGCTAAAGATTTAATCTGTTCTTAGAAACAATAAATTAGTACATACATGAAAACTAAGAAAATGTGCAGTATACTGTTTATATGTCTTTACATGCAATATAATGTGTATGTGCAATCAAACTGTAATAATTCTGCATAATAAAACTGGAAAAGAAAAAAAAAAGACCACTTCCTCAGGTATTTCTAGATTTTAACTTTGTGACTATGATTTACGCACAAAGAAGACCTTACTTTCTATCAAAAGCCAAAAAATAGCTATGTGCAGCCTTGGAGAACATGAATTGCAACCATTACTCAATCTATACATACCACTTATTTACAATCAAGCAATAAAAAATAAATAAAAAGATATCAAAATGTTGGTTTTTAATCACTGCAACTGCATATTCCGCTCTTTGTAAGAGGAAAGAAAATGCTACTATCAAATGATCATCAAGGAAAAGCTTGCTCATATCTGTTAGTCTGTTTTTAAAAAACAAACAAATAAGCAAAATAAAGGGTACAGTGAATAAATACGTGGCCAAGGTAAAAACCTATTTCATGTTTTGGTTTCGATTTCTTAAAACCATTCTGGGGGAAAAAAACCAGAATGCTATCTTTGTTATGCAGATATAATACAACTCTATTATTCTACAGAGTACAATAAATGCTCTTCAATAGATAATAAATGTGTGCAGTCACCTAGTTTATGCACTTCATTATACAGAATGAAAATTCTAATCTTTAAATGTTTAAATTTTCCATTTCCAAATCTACATGCTCATAGCATGGCAATATTCATCCAAGAATATAATATACAGTTGTGTTTTTTACTGTATTACTTTCAAATGAAAATATTTAAACAAATTCTCCTACATGAAGTAAAAGATATATTGAAATAAAAAGAAATCCAGAGGGACGTGTGTGTGTGTGTATTACTGTGCATTCCTGAACATCAGGCACGTAAAGTTATAGTAGGGCTTTGAAGTCACTTTTTAAAAACCAATAAAAGTTTCCCTTCACACATAAAAACTACACTGATCCAGCCAATCATTACCAATGTCACCTCAAATCCTACACTCTTCTGTTACTTATCACCTCTGACTAAGTTAAGAAGTGCATAAATAAATTTAGTTTTCCTGAAGGTGCCCAATTCTTAAGGAAAACTAATTAAGGCAAAATGGAAACACAAAACAACTCAGCATCAAGGGATTTTAGGGTCAGAAGAGGCCCTAGATATATATCTCTAGTCAGATTTTCTCATTACATTGCTTTTAAATCTTCCTTTAATTAAGATTTTGTTTAGATTATAGGTATGTGAGCTAATGCCTTCCTGCCCAAGAATTATTTAAGGTAATAAAAAATCACCCTAGTAAGACATAGCAGAAACGATACTTTCTTTGGAATTTTTCACACTGACAATGAAAAACTGCAACACAGGCTTAATGCTACTTTGGACAGAAGACTGGCAACTCGTGGTCTGTTAAAGTCATAAATCTGAGTAAGATGTGACTTTCCATTATGTTAAATTACCAATCTTCCCATGCAGTTTTCACTCCCATTTGTGGCACTAAAACAAAACCTCACAGTCCCCACCCCCTGAAAGGCCTCTGAAGAAACATCCAAATTTCCTGGAAAGAAACAATCCCCAAAGAGCTACATTATCCCTAAATTTTAAAAAGAGAAAATTTCATCCATATTCCTCTTTAACCTCTTAACCTGCTTCTTTTTCTTTAGAATTCCATATTATAAATTTTTAGACAATATTAAAGAAAATCTTCCTATGACTTATTAGCATACTACCTCTTAATACTCTACATAGTAGTAAGCCCACGGGCTATTATTTTTTAGAATAAAAGTAAGTATTTAGGGTCCCAGCTCATTCCAGACATTTAACATCCTCCTCCAAAATTAGAAGTATAGTCCTAAAGTAGTGTTCAGGTATTATTTCACAGCAATACCCAGACTCAAAAACAGTTTTTCAATGTAGGGATAAAAAAGAAAATGTCAGGTGAGAATTCTGAAAGAAAGCCATACAAATTATGTATTTTTACAGTGAGAATATTAGCATTATATTTTTACTTAGCAGTAACTTGAAGTCATTATAAAATGGAAATCAATAAACAGACTAGATACAAACACTAGCAATTTAGGTCAACAGTGATTAGATTCAAATTAAGGCTCAAAATAACAAGAAACACATCCTAGAATCAGAGTAGTGACATTCAACACCTAAAAACAGAACTTGGTGATGTTGAGAATGCACTGTAAAGTGCTACTATAATGAAGGAGTAGAAATTGCTCCAAAATGAATTACACAGTCAGAAAAGGGCTGGAAGCAAACAGAGCTGAAAATAAAATAATCTAATAAAGCTGGGTTATAAACCATGAACTCAAACATAGCTTTCATACTGATCTATTCATCTGAGCAGTAGTGAAATAGGACAAACAGGCACAAAGCAATGGTACTTAATAAGAACTATGAGATATATAACCTGAATCTCAGGACAGACGGGTATTTGGGGAATTCTTTAACTGTTTCATTTCACTTCATTTGAATTTGAGCACAGAGCCAGGACTCTAGAATCCAAGTTCGAGTATAATTCGAAATGTGTAACAAATCTCTTCCTCTAACACATGCAGTTAAAGCTGCAATACAGCTTTTTGCTTCTTATTTTAACTGATATAATGGTCACAGATAAAGGCTTTACTAGTTCAGGAATGACCCATCACTATACCAGGTGTCAGGGGTGTTATAGAGAGAAAGGAGACTAAGTTATCGCCTCCAATTACTTAAAAACTAGCAGGACAGTTTGGTCCAGAGTGATTCCTGCTCTTTAGAATTGGTCAGTAAAAGACAGCTGGTCTATGAGCACTGATTCCAGCCTGGCATACATCGTAAGCTGCCAGGCCCAAGTTGAAGTTGACGAAACCTGCTAATGTATGAATTTATCGATTTATTTACTGTCTGGGATTAGATGAATAATCTCTAAGATGCCTTTGCTTTCAAAATTTAAATTATTGATGCTTATCTCTATGATACAGTTACTATTACATTTTCCCTCTTTTTTGCCAGTTTTATTGAAATATAATTGACATATTGTGTAAGCTTAAGTTGTACAATGTGATGATTTGATATAGCCATATACTGAGAAATAATTACCACAATAAGGTTAGTTAATGTATCCATCGCCTCACATAGTTACCTTTTTGTGTGTGTGGTAAGAGCACTGAATATCTACTCTCTTGTTAACTGTCAAGTATCTAATAAAGTATTGTCAACTATAGTCACCATGCAGTATATTAGATCCCCAGAATGTATTTATCTTATAACTAAAGTTTGTACCCACTGACCACCTTCACCCATTTCCCCTACTCCCCCTACCACCCGCCCTGGCAATCACCAATGTATGTTTTGTATCTATTAAGTTCAGTAATTTTTTTAGATTCCATATATACATGAGAGCATACAGTATTTGTCCTTCTCTGTCTGACTTATCTCATATAGCATAATGTTCTCCAGGTTAATGCATGTTACTGCAAATGGCAAGATTTCCTTCTTTTTTTAATGGCTGAATAATATTTATTTTATGTGTATACACACACTATACACACACACCACATACCGTACATACAACATAAACACACACCACCTTTTCTTTATCCATTCACCTATCAACAGACACTCTTTTAAGAAGAATCTTTAAAAAATAGAACTACCACATACAATTCTCACACATACCTCATGAAAATGAATACAAGGTGTTTCAGGCTACCCTCTTCATACCCTCAAGATTTTCAAAGCACTAATCATAAAAGGAAACAGAAATAACTGAAGCAATCACATTTGTTGTATAAACTTATATCCCAACCAAAATATGCTATTGGCATGTTTTGTATTCATGATGATTAAGTCTCACCTTCACAAGCTACGTTTAAAAAGAAAACCCAAAGAAGTAATTAGTAATTAGAGTTAGTGAAATACAAGCCAGCAATGAAATATCAACTAACCCCAGCTGCATTGTTAGATTTCCATTAGCTTTATTAGAGTTTCCATTTAAAAGGTCTAGGGATCCTCTGGAACCTAAAACTGACAATGTGAGATTGATTTCTAAGAAGGCAAGTCTAAGTGTACTTTCAAAATGCAGTCATTCCAGCCACAAAATCCAAAGAATCATACTTAAGTGCTTAGCAAAAATTAATACTGCAACACTCACTGCCACACTAAATAAGGGTGTTAAAGCCAGAATATCAGTATCATCAGTTACTTCTCTGCAATGCTTAAACTGCAATTCAATTATTTCTCAGGAGAAAAATTTAGAAACAAAGATTTATAGACAAAGTTCATTCAAAATGGATAAATTGAAAAAAACAATTGGCTGACTGAATTCAGGTCATTTCCAATTAAAACTAAGAAATTATGTAGGTCTAAAAAATCAATGTAAAGTTGTATTCAAGAGCTCCCACTTTAATTGCAAATTAAAAGAGATTTACAAGGTATCAATACTAAAATACAAAAAGCACACTGTGTTTTCCAAGTGTGCAGGGGGGTTAAGATTAATAGAAAGATGCTTTAAATCAATTGCAGAGAGTGATTAATCTAAGTATTTCCTTCTTAGGACATGCTATAGGAAAACGACATAACTGGTCAGCAGCAGCCTTAGAATCAGGGTGGCTGGCCTAGGCCTGGCCCTGGCTCTGTCATGCAAAGGACAGTGGTACCTTGGATAACAGGACTGCTCGGTGTGTGAGCACAGGAGCCAAGCAGTAACTGTGGACAGAACAGAGAACTGTTCATGCCTTGGTGAACTGTGTTAGAATATCTCTAATTTCTACATCTATACTTCAGAGTGAATGAGAGAACATCATTGGTAAAACTGACTCTCCAAGGCTTTACTTTGGATCATATAACAGGGATAGAACCAGCATGGTAAACAAGAGCTGAATATATTCATTATAGCAGGACTTCCTGGTTGTTTTAAAGATGCTGTACTTTTACACAGATTATGTTAGCATCATATCACACCAAAGGAAATACCAGAATGTTTTCTGGGCCTACTAATGAAAAGAATTCTTAAGTTGGAGAAATTACCTCTAACTTCAAATAGATCAGATTATTTGGATGATAGTGTCCATATTTTGCCCATTTTCCCCTTACTACCCAAAGTGAATGCCAACACTAAAATCATACAGAAACACATTCTCACAGACACCTTTAATTTATAGTCACCGTATGTCTATTTAAACACAGAGCTAAACATACATTATCATGACATAAATTTTCATCATGCAAGGCATTGTCCTTATATTGTCCTTCAGGTTTTTAACTTTGGTTGCAAGTAAATTTAATTCATTGTCATTAGAGATCATTAAGGAATAAAGAAAATGCTACTATTGCAATTGAAACCAAGCTGAGCATCTGCTCTGAGCTCTGCAGTCTTGAGATCTGACAGGTTCTCACTTTCAGCAATGTTCTTATACATCTTGAAAGAGAATTTTTAAGAAAAATTAAGGCAGCACATAATCAAATGGCAAAATGGGCGACATAGTGGATTAGTGGAATGAAATGCAATTATTTGCAAGTAAGCTAAAGTTTCAACAGGGTCTTCAAGAAAAATAATTGAAGTGAAGAGAAATCTGTGTCCTCTGAGTAGGGAATCATCTGTTGTTGAAGGTTCTGTCTCATGTTCACAGCAATGTCTGGAACAGAGCAAACAATCTAAAATTTGTTGAAGTATGAATGTATGAATGAATGAGTGGGGAAACACCTCATGCAAGTTGGAAAGTTGTGAATTAGCATGAAGATTCCCACCTTCACTGTTATTTAGAATACTTATTTTCAAGAATTCAAAATAGAGCTGGGCAAAAAATGAAGCAATATTTTGGACATACTCTAATCAACTAGTAGTCTCTGTAGGTTTCTGAATAGAGGAGTGATGCCTAGCAATTTATTTAACATTTCCACAATTAATATCCAGCTACTAATAGGATGATTTGGAAAAAGAAGATTAGAAATACAGGTAAGTATGGAACTGCACACAAAAGCATGTGTACAGTCTTGTCTTACCACTAGATTTAAATAGCTCCACAGTGGATGGAGTGAGAAGAGGATTTAAAAGGTACTAAAATAAGCCACTTACTGCTGTCCATGCATTTCTTTTACACCGGGCACAAAGCCATCCATCACAGATCTCATGAGAAGGGATACCATAACAACCTATAAAATAATAGTATGGCTCTATTAATTAAGTCTTTTACATTTTGACAATATTACACATTCTAGCACTTAATAAATAAAATCAGAACAATGGCCTACCATACTATTTTTGATTCTCACTGCTTAGAACAAAACATAAGCACGGCTGTCTCAAAGGTACTTCTGGCTCTCATGCCTCATAGCTAGTACGGTATCAGTGCCAGGAAACATGAGAGTGTGCATTCTGACAGTTATTAGTGCTCACAATAGTTATCACAGAGAATGCTGATGATAATACTCGAATGGACAATATAAAACTTCTAAACTGCCAGGCCTGGTCATTTACTCATGTTAAATACACTTCAAAATAAATTGCAATTCATGAAGCAAAGTTTGGGGAAGTTTTAAAATAACACAATAAATAAACTTTGACACAATGATAATGTACATAAAATTATGTGCATAAAAATTAATTTAAAACTGCATTTCAAAAATTATGTTTAATTAGCTTTAATTTCAGTGATAGAGACAAAGGACACACAATTCATGGTTAGTGATGAAGAGATGTCTTCAATTCTACTTGTCTATTCAGTACACGCCTGACTCAAAATAACTATGTAAAGAGATAGCTGATGATGTAAAATATATGTAGCAATTATATGGTACCAACAAACATGTGTTACACTAGCTTCCTGAAAAAAAAGAGGATTTTGAAAGATTTAAATGAGTAAAATTTAAATGAGTAATTTTTAGGATCCAACATTTGACGTGGGAAGGGAAAATAACAGAAATGTAATTACCCAAAGAAAAGCCTATCATAGTTAACCAAGGCCATAAAATGTTTAGTTCAAGCACATGTTCATAAAACATTACAGCTAAGTTGCATAGCTAGTGCATTCTGGAATCAAAATTAAATTCTAATTTGTTTGTGAAATGGTGGTTTGCTTCTTATATACATATAACAATATAGAGTGAATGTGTGTATGTATATATATGCGTGTGTGTGTGTGTGTTACAAATTGATAGAAATAAATAGGATTATTCATATAATTATATTTTAAACACATTATGTTCAAACCCCTTAAGGAAGGTAACAGTATCTAATTAATAAAAAAAAAAAAGCTAGATAGCAAGGCAATTTCAACCTTAATATAAGAGGGGTGTTACTGTGGGTTAAATACAGAAGGCAATGCCTATAATATAAACCATTCATATTACACTGATAGGCTCACACCATGCATGTCAATACAACATACGACTTAGTAAGATCTGGAATATTAAAATGCTTTACAGTAGAACTGTGATGTATAAGAGATCCATTTTGTACATTTTAGAGGGTTCACATGGCAGGCCAATCTAAAATAATGTATTCAGCATGTATGCAGTTATGTAAAAATGCCAAATTGAGGCAGATGTGGAGCCTGACCATCTCTCTTGGGGCAAAACAACTGTAAGGACTGTTTTCCCCTCAAAGGCAATGAAGATCTCCCTACCTATACAAAGAATAAAAATTTAACTCAATAGCTAAATTTAAATTCCCAGATCACCAAAAGAATATCCATTTATCTTTAAAAAGTTACAAAGGAAAATAATCATGAATCAACATCAAAGATTAAAATTAAGTTTTTACAAACTGTATCTTAAAATAAGTAAAATTCAAGTGTGTGAAAGGAGTCCCACCATGACCCCATGCCAAACCCCAAACAAACAAATCAATCAAATCAGACCAGCTCTCCACTGCATAAAACTGGAGAAAAAGGGATGATTACACCTACTCAAACTTTCACTAAAAGAAATGTGAGAAAGGATGATCTAATAATGCCAATAGTTCCATGTGATAGATTTGACAAGTTATAAAAGGGTGGGAAAGAAAGACTACGTGAAGCACAGAAAAGCCAGCGATTAATGAAGGACAGACTCATTTACTTGCATGAACCCGTACGCAGCACTTTGCACAGGAAATCAGAAGACTTGTTCCATCCTCTTCCAGGAAGGCATTAGGTGGAGAATATTCTATATTTTCTTCACTATAAATAAAACACATCTCTGGAATGAGGGGCTTAGTCTTTCCACCTGAAGTAACTGCTTCGTCTAATTTTGTCTCCCATCTAGAATCATTTTCTTCATTGCTGCTATCTGGCTGAAAAACACAATATTTCCACATTAGTGAAAAAATACAGAAAAAAGCTCAGATCACTTGCTCTGGTCCTTAGATCCACTAACAGCTGTTTCGTCCACTAACTTCCAGCTTCCGTTCTTCCTCTTGTTCTCCTTGACCCAATTATTAGCTTTTTACCAATGCTGTTCCTCAGGCTCCCATCCGGAAGCTAAGCTGTAGGAACAAGAGATATTCTGTGCATCTGCTGGTACAGATAGTGATGAGCTACTAAAATTACGTTCTTACATAAACAGTTTCTAAAAAGCATCGATTCTTCTGATGAACATTTTTTGCTTCTGTATTAGCACTAGGTTAACATGTAACAGTGAATCTTACCTGGTTACACCCTGAAGGAGCATCTTAAAGACCTCAGTTCTAATTGGTACGACAGTATTTAGAAAGTTTTTGAAGGCTTTTGTCTCACCACAAAGTTTTAAAACAGCAAGACAGAAAGATCTAACAAATGTCATTAAATAAGAAAAGATAATGTGTAAAACAAAATTGTCATCTCTCACCAAAATATAAGAAAAGTGTTTAGTGTTTCTTTGAGACTAATTAATGAGCTATCTTCTTATCCCCAGAGACCTTATATTAAAAAATTTCCCCCAATCTTATCATTTTAGTTGGAATCTTTAAATTATTGGGGAAATATGCAGATTATGATAAAGAAATAAGAATCAAGAAAAAGGTACGTTCTTCCAAAGAAACACAGAAATTCAATGACTAAAAGGGAAACAAAAATAACGCTGAACTCACCACTGTCACATTCAAAGACAAGTGAATAAACTACTTCCTCTATTAACAAAGGTCTGAGAATGTGGCATGTCACACATTTTCATGCTCTGAAATGTCTGAAGAGAATTACTGTACATGGAAATCTAAGAACGATGTGATCTTGAATGAAACATTTCTGGTTCTGTTAGTGAAAATATAACCCAGACACATTGTTTACACCAATACACTTCATAATACATTGCATCTTAAAATGAACATGTGGTTCTACCCTTACCAGATTCCTAAAGATCACTTTCTTTGTGTCAGTGCTGGAGAATGTGGCCCTCTGTGACCTAAGATGCTATCAGCATAACATATATGAAATGACACTTGAAAATAATATTACGCATAGCTGGCTGATGAGGGTGAACTGGACAATTCGGGTTGTATCGAGTCCTGCTGTATCTTTTGTATGTTCCACATGGGAAGATGAAGAGAGATGTTTTAAATGTGGGCCCAGAGCTGACATTTATTCTATTGAGAGCAATATTTTCAAACATAAAGCAGAGACTAGGCTAAGTTCTCCCTTGGCAAGCGTCTACTATTCTTAACCTTTAAGTTCTGTGTTTCTTGGTGAAAAGGGTAGAAAGAAAGGTTGGAATTGCCCTCTGTCTGAAATAAACCAAGACATTCAAAAATGATAAAGCACTGTCAGAGTGGCACTCAGAAATTCTGTTTGCTGTTTCATGGTGCCCACTTCTACAGAAGTATTACTGTCTTCCTCTGCGTGTGCACACTAGCCTACAATGGTGCGCCTGCATGTCTCAGTCACCAGAAAGCGCCACAGTGGAGGTGGCCCTGGCAGGCCTACCTTGTAGTAGGGCCTGAGGAGAGCACAGATGGCGCAGTGCGGCTCCATCCTACCCATGGCTGCGTTATACTCCTGCTCAGCCACAAAGTTCGGGGACTTTGTCTGCCAAAGGTGGACCAGAGGCTTTGCCCAAGACTCGGTTTCTTCCACTTCCTCCTCAATCGATGGAACCTCAAGCAACTCTGAAGAGAAAAGGTATGAAAACACAGTGAGCAGAGGACTTAGGGAAAAACAACAGTCCTGCTTATAAAAGAAGCACACATTCCAGGTGTCTGTGATATTAATGTCGGACAGGAAACCTAGTTTATCTTTCAAATACATTCTGAGAGAAACGGAACAAGATCTTCATTCTCCTCGTCTTCAAGGACTACCTCAGATCTGATGGCCAGACCAACCATCCTCCTTTCGACACCTTCCCCATCCCCACCAGGAATGACCAAATCGCTCCCTCCTTTTAACTCTGGCTTTGACTTCCATGTTTCTAGTGCTACCATGACACCTACCTAACATGGGGTAGAAGAGTTTACATGTGTGAGATTATCTCCTAGCTGGCAGAGTTCACTAGCCACTACCTGCCTTACCAATATTTTTAGTTTCCTCACCTAACACAGCACATGACTTAACAAAAATTTATTAATTGGATTTCATTTAATCCACTTTTGGGTTCAAAATTCATGGCAAATAACATTTACAGAGCACTTCTCATGTGCCAAGCAATATACCGCCATTACATGGATATAAAAGACAATCCTTATGTCAAATCTTACTTGTTCAATATGATTCCCCCGAAGAGGGTCAAATCTCTTAAGCATCTGTCCACATGAAAGGCGCAGAGATCTACTCCACAAAAACATCATTTCACAAAATTTTATAGAAGGCAAAAAAAAAAAAAAAGTAGAGAAAGATACAAGTTAAAAGAAAAAATCCCTCCTGTCTATAGCAGAGGACAGTGTATCAAAGTAGGCGGCAGCAGCCACAGCTACATCTGGTACTTAACATCTGCAGCTGTGATACACTCTAAACTCCCCACCAGCAGCAGCCTCAGTGCCACAAATAAATGCTGGAGAGCAATGTCCGCAAGTCCCAGAAGGGGTATTCCTGTGAACTGACATGCTCTAGCCCTTGTCTTGTTAACTAATGTGTTTTAGGAAAAGTCAATGTGGATTTGCTCGAGTGGAAAAAAGGAAGGGCTAAATGAGGCTGGAAATAACTGAAAAGACATCAGACGCCAACTGAAGCAAATGGTTATGATCCTGGTGGTGGTGGTGGTATTATTATTGGTATTATTATCAACAAGGGAAATGCTTAGTATTTATTATGAGGCAGTGTTTGAAACAAAAGGTAAGAACCTTTGCCTACAATTGAAATAAAGTAATCTGGCATTAAACACTAAGTTTCCACCTCAATTTCCCTATTATACACAATACAAGATTTACTGTGAAGACTAAAATTTGACAACTGAAAAATGGGAGTGTAAAGTTAACCAGGAACTTGAAATATCATTAAGTCCTTAATTCATAGGCTAATATCTCCAACATATATACTAAAAATGAGATCTAAACAAAAGAAGAAAAAAAAAACCTTGGGTTCAAATAAATGTTGCTACTTTTTGGCTTGTAATAAATTTATCACATCATTTGCTTTACTATAAAAGATTGAAACACACAAGATGGATGATGTTCTTATCCCTCTAGTTGGTAATAAGTTAATGTGATGAGTTCTCAAAATATTCTTAGGGATGAAGGAAATACTATTTAATTCTTAGAGCCTAGTGAAAATGAACAAGAAGTAGGGGAAAGAACAACTTTTCTAGCAAGGGAGCTAGAGAGCAGGAGGGTGAGGGCAAGACTTGATCCAGGATAGCCTGATATAACTTGAGCTTGTCCTCAAATCTCCTCAACACTGACCTGGTAGAGGGCCCTGCTCTACAGCTGTCCTTCCCCTAAAATGAAGTCATACTCTGGCCCAAACAGCATTTGTCGTCTGTTTGGATGCTCTCTGGGCCAGAGTATGCGGGGAACACCAGAACTATGGAATCGTGTAAATTAAAAGCAGCATGGCAGCGATGGTGCACAGTACCAAGTACAGGGAACTGTCAGTCCAGAGACCTAACCCTGAATTCAAAGTCTTCGATTCAGAAGGGGTGTGGCTTTCAGTAAGACAGATTTTCACATGGTTATAATTCCTTTCTCACCAATTTCAGGGATTTTTTTTCTTTTTAATATTAAAGTGAAATAGTCAATGTAAAACTTCTTTTTAAACTCTATAAAGTGCTAAAATTCTCTGTAAATTCTTAAGTGATGTATAACGCATAGATTATGTAAAATCCATCCTATCATCTTATGTTCATATGATCTGGTTATCAATTCTATGTTGCAATATTTTATGAGAGGAGAAAAAGAGACTGCATTTAATTATAAGTACATAATGATGATTATTCAGATTTTAACTGAGGTTTTAAAGTAAAAAATATTGGCACATTCTTGAAGGTAAGGATTTTGTCTTCCTGAGATTACCTCATCAAATTATTTATCCCTCCTGCCTCCAAGAACTCTTGCTTACCTCTGAACCATTATCCAAGACTAAACTTGGCTACTGCCTTTTTCAGATTCATGATATTCATGTAACTGCCCTGGGGGGGAAAGTACTTTTAGGATATCTAAATACTCTCATCATCATATAATCCTAATTGAAAATCCTCCCTTTCAGCCTCTAACCACCTTTCCTGTTTTTACAATTTTTAGTGTACCTTCATTCACTTACTTTTTAAAAAAATGGTTTCTACCTTCCAATGTACAGAAGACGAAAGATGTTTTTCCACTGTACCTTTTAAGTGTTTTGATCACTGGTATCACTATACCTAGGAATTTCCTCTCCTCTTCCTCTTCTTCAACTACAGCTGACTAATGAACCTCTAAAGGTTCACTGTAATCTCGCTGGTGTATAATTACCTCACTATATGATACACCTGGTAACATGACAGGCAATGAAATTGCACCATACTATTTTACAGATTTTTAGATTTTTAAAATATCAAATTAGATATTCAACATACAAGGACACAGACACTGTGAGCATTTAACAAACACCAATATTTCTATTATTGTAATAATATCACTTTTTTTTAATACCAGCACAGCAATAATCAGAAGCTCTGAGTCTCATCCTGAAAGCCTGATTGGCAGGGGGAGAATTCTCTTAACAATGTCCTAATAAAGTGAAAAAAAAAGTATCAGTTTTATTAAATTTGTGATAAAATGGAATGTGTGCATAAAGTACTTCTGCTACACATTGAGGTTCAATAGTTGTCTTGGGAAAAGCACATGTGCAATTAATTGAATCACATGTTGAATGAGCTGCTTTTTCCATGGAACAGTTTTAGTTGAAAGAATGATTCAGACAACTATCGTTATTCAGACTTGGGTGTCTGGCAGGAATTTTCATGAAAGTGAACAAAGAAAGCTGTCATTTTAATCTAAAAAAAATGATTGACAGTATATTTTGACAACAGTAAAATTCAAGCTTCTGAGTCAAAATTAGAACTTTGGAAAACGTATATTCACTTTTGTGAGCCTGAAAACTTCCAAATACTTAAAGCTATTTCTGATAGGATTGGTGGTGACAATAAATGTAATCTTTTTATATTATATAAAAAGACCTACATGACTCAGTTTTTTATTTACCAATGCATGCTGTTACAAAATCATACATGCATAAAAGAGCCACTCAAAGTGCAAGGCAGACCAATGAATTTTTAGCTTAAAGAGACAAAAGACAAAAGGTTCACTGATGGGATTTCAGATTGCATGTTGCAACTTACCTTTAAAAAAAAACAAAAAAAAAACTACCATATACTTCAATATGTTTCAACCAGAACAGGGTCCATCCAACTGAATGCAGAAGCAGACATGAGAATCCAACTTTTACTAAACCCAATATTAAAGAACTTTTCAAAAAATGTAAAACAATGATATTCTTTTCTTTATTTTCATGGTTAGAGAAAATTGTTATTTTTTATGAAAATAAATGTAACTGTTTATGCATTTATTACTGCTACTTTCAAATGTAGCAAACGCAGCACAGTCAAGAAAAGCATGTACCCAAACATAGAGCAGTTCCTTAAACTTGTACGAGTTCTTCTCAGTTCACAGAAGTGCAAGCAGCTCCTTGCAGGAAACTTTTATTTTATAAAAGAACTTGCCTGCCTATAGACCATGTACTAAGCTCTTTGATCATAAACGTAATATCCTAAACCTGCTGTAGTAGTAATTCTTTCTGACTTATACCTAGGAAACCAAGCTTTGCCTCCGACTCTGAATATTTCTGGCAGAAATAAAAGCTCTTGGAGAATGGTAGTGGAAATAGATATGCACACAGAACCCAATAACAGTGCTCAAGAAGAAATAAAAGTGAAACCACAATATTTGATTGATTTATGTATCTGACAGCTGGTACTGAGAGGTTGACCACAACTTCTGTCTTTACAGTAAGAAGCAGATATGATCACAGTAAGTAGCCCCTTAGAAGTGGCACGCTTACAGCTCCTATCCATCCTTCCAATGTGTTTTAAATTTTTCTCCAAAATGATTGTCCCTGCTTGCTATTCAAGTAATACTCACTATGATATTGTGATATAAAAAGAAACAGATATTTGGTCTTTCTCCTGGTTTCTGGCACAGAGCTTCTAAAATAAGGAATTTCCTGAGTGATATGGGTGAGAGGAACATCACTGGTTAAAATATTTGGTCTTAGCCCCTAGTTCCTGACACCAGAGCTTCTAAGACTCTTGGAATTTGAGAATTGAAAAGTGTCTTCTGTCTGCAATGAGATGACTGGTGGCTGGGGGCTTCTAGAAAGCTTCAGGATGGGGGCTGGTCACCAGAAAGGCCAACGCAGGACTACAGGCTTAGCAATTCAGCCCCATCTCTGGCCTGAGGGAGGGGGAGATAGGTTGCAGATTGAGTTTAATAGCCAAAAGACAGTGATTTAATTGACCACATGGACATGATGGGGCCTCCATAAAAACCCTAAACAACAGGGTTCAGAGAGCTTCCAGGTCCAGAGGGTAATGTACATGAAGAGGGCATGAATGTTCTGCACACACATACCCCGACGCCATACCTTGCCCCTGTGCATTCTTTCTAGGGGCTGTTCCTGAGTTATAAATCACTAAATGTAAGCTAAGTGTTTGACTTCTGTGAACCGTTCTAGAAAAGTATCAAACCTGAGGAGGGAATTATACGAACCTCTCCACCAGATTATATAGCCCATTGGTCAAGTGTAAGGACTTGCAATTGGCATCTGAAGTGGGGGCAACTTTTGAGACTGGATTGAGACCTTAACCCATGGGTGCTGTGCTAACACTGAGTTATTAGTGTCAGAAATCAATTAAACTGTAGGACACCCAGTTGGTGTCTGGAAAATTGACTGGTTTGGGAAAAATAAGTCACACCTTTGCTGTCAGAAGTATTCTCACTTGCACTACGTGACCTCTCCTCAAGACCATAAACAATTCTGTTTTTCAAAAGAACAATTAGTCTCAAAGGGATAACTAGAAATGTGCCTCGTCCATATATAACTGGAAAGTCTGAAAGTCAGTAGCTTATCTGATGCTGATCCAGAGACTCCACAGCCCTCAGAAAGGTCCTGCAGGGGAAAGACTCAATCCTGTAGAGCAACTGAAGATGGGGAGGGGAGACCCCTAGAAAGCTGGGAGCTCGGGGAATTCAGAGAACTTTCTGGTTCTGAAAAGCAAGTCAGGCTTGCTGCAATTATTCAGAGACTCTTCTTAAGACTTGCACCAATTTGGGGATATACTCCATTGTTCAGAGAGCAACTTTTCCCCTTAAATTAATAAAACTTCCCAAGGTGTGGTGGACGCCCCACTAAGAGGTAATCTCAGGGATTATCATAGATACACATTTTCATTTTTAATGATTAAGTACTTATATTTATTTACTTTCTATATAAAACAATTTACTATGGTTTTCCTATAAAAGTATATATAAGTTTTCAAAAGTTTATATAAGTAAAGGATGGCATTAAAAATAATATTTAAAATATTACTTCAAATGATCACAAGATGAAATCTGTTACAAACATCATATAGTTAAACAATGTAATAAATTAGGGGGAAAAATGTAACAAAAGCCTTGACTTTGTGACCTAGAACAATGGTTATTCAAATTCTGAGGTAAGCATGGCTACAGGAGTAGAGCTCTGACCCAAATCTAGTAGAATAAATTAAAACAATGCTTTCATTCATGTAATCTATGCTGTTAAAGTTTGGTTATTACTCTAAGCCTTAATTTCTTCATCTGCAAAATGAGTGTAAGTTTATCTAAATTACAGGGTTTTCAACAGGTTGTATGAGAGACCAGCCATAAAAATGCCACTACTCATTAGGGAGCAAGACCTTGGGCTTCAACACATGACATTTCCTTCCCTTCTGGGTCTCAGCTTAACCTATGGGGCCTCCAGCAAATCTCTGCAAAGATCACGCAGAAAATTACTTAAAATGTATGCCCTAAACACTAAACTTTAAACATGACAAGACAGACTGGAAAAGAAGAGCCAATCTAAACAGATACCCAGTTATCTCCTACATATAAATATTTCAAGATTTATCCTTTCAAAAAAAAAAGTCTTTATTCTCCCATTCAGTCAAAAAATCACTGAATATATTTATAATAAAAAAAGATCAATGTCTTTTACAGAAGTATTCAAACCAAAGTGCCCATTTAAAAAACATATAAATAAATAAATAATAAAATTAACAAATATATATATAACTTATGGCATGACCCTATTATGCCAGCATTGAAAGGATGCTTTTGAGGAATATTAATGAAATATAATACAACATGAATACGTACATCATAAAACATATACCATTAAGTGAATATGAATATAATGTTAATAAGTGAAAACTCAGGACACAAAACTGAATATAGAGAATAATGTTAGTTCTATAAAAAAAAATGTTTAAATGTCTGGAATAAAGGAAAGAAGGCTTTCAAGTTTTTATAACTATGCAGTCTTCAACATTAAAAGTCCTATGAATTGAGGGAAACCTTAGTTTAAAAGCAGACATATGTCAGATTTATACACTCCTCAGTATAGTCTTCTTGAATAAACTTTGCCCAGTAAGTGTAACAGGAGTTCTCAATAGAAAAACACTTGGCCGTTGAGGAAAGGCTGCTGCCAGGACTTGCTGAGGGAACCCAGCAAACGAGGAAAGCTCCTGACTCTACTACAGTACAGTTTCCCCACACACGCCACCACACTGGTCCTGCTGCTGGGGTTGTGTTCCAGTGATGTGTTTTGGCTGGTACAGCACTATACTCTCTACTAGGAAGCATCTGTTATCTTTCAGGTACTTGAGCAAAATCTCAGTCCTGAGGGGCATTATATATGGTTTCAAATATCCTGGAGGAAATTGAGGGGGAAGAGGGTGAGGAGAGAGGAACCAGGGCGGGAACAAGGTACTCAAAAAAAGCAAAGAAATTCAAACTTGGGAACTTCATTGTTCCCATACAAACTATTGTATAATCTGCATGTAAATCATATTTCAATGATTTTTAAGAATTGCTAAATTTCAAAGGTTTGTGAAGGTATGTTCAAAAGCAGAAAAGAGCAAAAAAATTACAGGTCCTTATGTATAATTTTACTGGGAAGTGGTAACATTAAGGAAAAATTAAATTCTGTATTACAGTGCTTGTAAAATGCTAATGTAATCATGGATAACAGAGAATTCCTTTGTTTTAGGTCTAAAGCACTTAAATGAGTAGACACAGTTTTATTCCCTATGCATACCCTCAGAATAACAGAGATGCCAAAAAATAATTCAAAAGGATACATTCCAATTCATTCAATATACTGCTTCAGATAACTGAAACACTCCAAAGCACACTCCTTCAAAACTACTACCGAACAAAAATACTCTAATACTTATGGCACCTCTGGGGATGTGGATTTCACGGAGAACTCTGGATTACCAACGTTACTTAAATTTCTTAAAGAACATTAGCTCAGGGGAGGAATAAACTGCGAGTTTGTGATTAACAGATATACACTATCATGTATAAAACATAAGCAACAAGGACCTACTGTACAGCACAGGGAACTAAATTCAGTATCTTTTAGTAACTTATAATGGGAAAGAATCTGAAAAATAATTTATACATACGTGTATAAATGAATCACTTTGTGTACACCTGAAACTAACACAATACTGTAAATCAACTATACTTCAATTAAAAAAAAATTAGTAAAGAACAAGTGAACACTAGCTCATATTTCACATATGTACACATTCTTACAACACACACGGACAACAAGGAATACTGTGAATTATCTACTCCATCAACAAAGATGGCTGGTTCTTATCAGACATTTATATGTGCTCACTTCAGCTTCTTTTATCAGTAGTAGGGCCATTACTGGGGGCTGCTAATATAACATAGAAAGAGTACAAACTTAGAAATTAAGCAGGATTTAAAGCCTGTTGTTTACCAATTACCAGTCTCATGGCCTTAGGCAAGTGAATTCGTGTCTTTGAGCTTCAGTTTCCTCATCAGTAAAAATGATAACACCATCCAGCTTAAAGAATTATAAATAACAACTGCTAATAATTTATACAACAGGAAGAAAGCAGAACAGTCAATTCTCATATCATGGTGGGGATGGGGATGAAAGAACTTAAAAGAAAAAAAAAAGCGTATCTTTGGAAAACTAGCTGACAACATGGCACCGACAGGAGCTTATTCTGAGAATCAAATCAAAGATAGGTGGAACGAGAGCATACGAAACCCACTATGACAGATGCTGGAGATAAGAAATAAAAAACAGTTCCTTGCCTTTAAGGAGTTCAAAACTCCCCATGGGAGAAGCCTCAAGTTTCTTAAACTATTTCATTAACAGCATCTATGTTAAAAAGTTTAAAAATGGCCGAAACAAGATTTAAAAGCAAAGAACAACTAGCATGTTGCAATTTACCTGCTTAAAAAAAAAATTCTCTTAGCTGAAAGACAACTCTGGTCACCTATGTAAAGGACAGCAGCATCCTTAGACATTTTGACCCAAGAACTAGCAGGGGTATCACATGGGAGATCACACAAAACAGTTGTTAAGGAGACAGAGAACTTCATGCAGAGCAGCCACAATGCCAACTTCTAGAGAAGCAAGGGCATGGACTACTCAAGAGGATATACAGAAGTAAGAAGAGGACAAGGCAGCAAATGTCACCCTCTTGTTCCACATCCAAAGCCATGAGCGGTCCTTCCTGCTGGTCCTCAAACATGCCACACTAACTGCCTTCCTTGGGGCCTCTGAACTCACTGTTCTCTCCCAAGAAGATTCTTACCCCAGATCCTTGGCTAACTCTACTCACCTCAAGGTGTTATAAAGTATGTTTCCTCAAGAAAAGACCTTAACAACTAGAGAAATATCTGAGTAGTATTGGAACATGTTCATATATCATAGCAAACTTTTTCTTCTTTGGTTTCTGCTCTTTTTTATTAGCACAACAAAAATCCCTACACTTTTCCATCTTGAAAATGTTTCAGTAACAAAACCATACCCTAACATGAACAGTAACACAATGGAACATCAGCGTAGAACTTAGAGGTCCATGTGATATGTATATAAAAAGAGGTCACTTAATCATTTCCCTAAAACTGGGAACCTAAGAACCAGAAAAAAGAAAAAGAAGAAAACAACACTGTACAGAATTTAAATGATAATGAAGTGAGCCACTTCCTAACCACTCACTATCTGAGAGTCTTACACATATTACTTAATACTCCTCCCAGCAGTGAAAAGTCCTTTCCTAAAATCCATGACAATGGTCCCCAGATGTAAACCTGAAGAACACTGCCAGCCCAGGACCAAGTTTTCAACAGTTAGAGACAAAAACAAAGAAGTGGAAGATCATGAAGTAATTATAAAACTAAATTTTAAAATCTACATAAGCTTTGCCAACTGCATGCTTATTCTCGATATTCATAGTTTCACAAACAAAGGATGGAAATAAAAATACGGAGAATGTACTAGAAAATGTAGGATAATTCAATGGCGTATAGGGTTAAGACATCTGTCTCTAGGGAGAGGGGGTTGTGTGCAAGTTTAAGGAAATGTAAAGGAATACATTAAGTTATACTAAAATCAAATATCAGCAATTGACACATTTCAGCCTAATGCAATAATTTATTTTTCTAAAGAATGGAATGAATCATACGATTACAGTATCAAAAGCTGTTCCTCAAGAGTAACAAAGCACACCTGAATTCAGATAAATCAAAGTCTTGACTATCATTTCACAATCCCAATGCTTTCAAGCACAGACACCTTGATCATAAGACTTCATGCCAACCAGTGTATAAAAAAGTTTCAAGACTGATTCTGAAAAGTACAGAAAGCAACTATAAAGCATAAGTTTAAAAGCTAGCATTTTTGTCTAATTCAATCAATCCCTTACCTAGTCACTAGCATAATAAGGGCAAGGTGTTTTTGATTTTTATTCCCCATATTGCAGAAAAAGTCAATGCCTTTGGGGCTGCAATGGAATTCACTAACAGAGAAAGCAAGCTAAATTGAGAATCTCGATTATTATGCAGCTGAATGCTAGATAAAATATCCATTAAATCTGAGTGCCAACAACATCTAATGTTTTATGTCCACATAATGCAAGAAAACATTGGCAGTGACCTATCAACAAACATTCAAACCAATCTACTTAGTAATCAGCTGAAGTTGCTGTTTTATTGCTTAAACGGACAGAAATACAACTGTGCTTATTATAAAAGTATAAATATTACCTCAAGCTAATAAGAATTGATGCAACAAGAGATCATTGTGTAAAAATTAATAACATTTGGAGCACGACATGCAACAATCATAAAACAGCATTTGTTTTTGAAAACTGGCAGAGAAAAGGACTTTTTACAAGAGGGGAAGCACTGTTGATAAGGGATGTTCTTATGCTTCACTATTTTGCTTTTCAGTGAAAGGCTAGCTTGAAGCAAGAGGACTACACAGTATCCTCTCCTATTACATTATCACAGAATCTAAGACCTTAAGAGTGTGAATGAAATTCTGGGATCACTAATCCAACCATTTCATCAAACATCTTAGTAAACATATGATGAGCCTTAGAAGGTTGCATGACTTAGTTCTCCAAGGCCGTGCAGCCCTTAACAGCCAAGGAGAGACTAAAAGGCAGGTTTCAGGCTGCCAACCATAAACAGAGCCAGGTGCCCATTACTATTTGGCAAAACAAACAAATGAAATTTTTTGGTGTTTAAAACAAAATTTTTATTTAACTGAATACTTAAGATAACATTTGTAAAGTCTAAATCAATAAAAGACATCATTATTACATTTATTAATATATCCACCTAAAGTCTTAGGGGGAAAAAAATGAAGATTGGCAAATCTATACCAATATTCTTAGAAAGGGGGGAGTTACAGCATGCTAGGGGCAGGAGGACATAATTTTGCAAAACACCTATTTACCAAAGGTAAAGTGAAACATCCAATTCTAAATAATGTCCTTTTATTTGAGATGCAAAGTGCCCAGAAGCCAGCTTTTGCACCAACAGTACTAACAGTGACTGAATGACACAGGGTAAAATTCAGGAAATACCCAGGAAATACCAGGCAATCCCACAACAAAACAAAAATCTCTAATAAAGTGAAATCAGTCTTGGGAAAACATATTTAGGATCAACCTATCATTCAACTGCATCACAAACATTTTTAACAAAATGAGTGTTAAACAGAAAAAAAAAGTAATGAGATTTTGTCAGATGTGCATTTCTGAGATTTTCCCTACTTAAACATACCTAAATATAGACATTCTATTCCTCAAAATAACTGAAAATCTAGCTTAGATGGGTTAAATAATGGTTGAACACCATTAGAATAATCTCTAATTAATGCAGCAATTTCCATCTCTTCCATCTCTATATTTAAATATTTAATCCACTACAAAATGAATTATAGTATTAATATAGACAGACTGTCCAAAAAATAAATTGCTGTAACATTGCCAGAAATACACTTTTAATCTATCCCTCAAGGCATGCAGACATTACAGAGATAAGGATCAGGGCCTAAGCTGTCTAATTTCAAAGAGATGCTTAACAGCTCATTACAGTACTGTGCTCGCTGAACTGATGATGTATAGAGTTATCTGGACAGTTCAGATTAGAGAAAATCAGAGCCACAACCAGGGCTTTGATCTAAATCTTGTCAATATTCAAACTTGTAGGTGGGGTCACCTCTGCACTTGGGTAAACATAGTACAGATGGGTATCTGCATCTTCCAATCTTTCTGTTTAAAATGATAGTCGAAGAGTTACAAATAAAAATTTGGTCCAAGGGTGATGAGCTCAACATATCATCACGTTATTTCAGGGTATCTGAAATGTCATAAATCCATTCATGAACCTGTAGGTTAGGAACCCTAATCATTCAAGGCCAAGACACACATTTTACACAAGAGGAAACTGAGGCCAGAGAGAAGTCAAAACACTTGTAAGGGACAAAGCCAGGACCCCAGGCAGCGTCTACTGTCTTTCGGTCAACTAATCTCCTAGTCAGGGTAGGTTCAAAAGATTTTGCAATTGCTTCTGCTAGATGCTCTGGAAGCATTAACAGTCAGGACATAGTTTTACTTTAAATTTCAGATTGGAATAAGAAACATATAGCGACAGCAGTTCAATGGTTAAGAATTGTTAGGGTGACTTTCTCTTCTGATCCTATCACCTCTCTCCACCCAAACCTAGACCCAGCCAGCAAGACTTCTTGTCCTCTGCTGGGGCCTAAGGTCAGTTTTGGTTTTTAGTTTTTCCCCTTTTAAGAGTCTAGGTTTAAGTGTCTGAGGGATCCTATGAGGCCTTAGCTCTGACTTCCCAGTCTTCTCTCTAGCCCTGGCATATTTCCCCCAAGAAGCCACAGCATTAGCTCTCCCCTACCCACCTAAACATCACTTTGCTCTGAGTTCCCTTTGGATTTCCCTCATTTCCTGAGAGCTTAGCTACCATCCTTCGACCAATCCTCCTAATCATATCACAACAACGACAGTAAACATTCATTATCTGCCAAATACTGTTCTGAGTGCTTTACACATAGTCTTTCAACCCTCAAAGAAGGAGCTGCTGCAATCCCTACTTTATAAGCACGGGCACCAAGGTATGGACAGCCACGCAGCTAACGGAGCACTGGAGCTGGGTGATCATGACTGTAGACATGGAGAACATGACCCCTGATGTGATTCTGCCCCTCCATGCATGTATAAAGGCTAGTTGTTTTAATTATCAATTATTTTCGGTTCTTTTGTAACTGGAGGATTATCTGGTAATCTAGCCCATCACATTGATACTCTGTCTCTTTAAAATATTTTGCCCAAATATAAAAGAAATGTGTTTATTATTTTAAAAATCTGAAAAGTTATCAGCATAAAAAAGAAAATTAAAATCACCAGATAACAACCTTGCATATTTTCTTATAAACTTTCCAAGTCTCCAGCAAAACTCCAGACAGCATTAGCATGTCAACTCAAATCACCAACAGGCGTGGGGACCACTGAGTAGAGAATCGCTGCGTCAGCCACTGCCACATTCATGAGGTATGTCTGCAGGGCTTGTCCTTCGTTCACAGCTGCTTTAGAAACAACATTAACCTTATCACTTCACCAGCGGGGTTACGTGCACAGTAAGTACAAAAGCAGTGACTATTCTGTAAATCAATAGTAGAAAAAGACGGAAAATTTATATTGCAAACAAATGTAGTATTTTTTTTAAATGGGAAACAAATGCATACAAGTGGAGGAGAGTTTCTAAGACCAAACAATGAACCATGAAGGGTAGGGCAGGGAGATGGATAAAATGCAAGTTCAGAATATGGACATCAGTGTACAATGTCTCTTAGCCTAACGACAGTTCAAGAAAAGCTCTGAGTTTGTGTCAGCACAAGGTGCTGGTGATGAAAACTCTAGTCAGAAGAAGAAACATGCATGAGTAAAACATTTTTGAATCTGAATGCCTTCAAACTGGGAAGGAAATACAAACACATATACACACATCTACACACATACAGAGATGCTGGCTAAACTACTATCCCAATGGGAATATCATTACTCTGGGGGGCCTTCAGGTCTCCAAGGTATCAGCCACATCTACATGTCAGCGTCATATTTAACTCTGAGTAAGTTCTAGGATTTGGCACAGTGATTAAAAAGGATTTAAACACAGTCAGGATACAAAACTGACTTAGGTGACATATCTCCAGCTAGTTAAAATAGCATGTTCTTCTATATACTGAAATATACAGAGAATATTTCCTGAAAAAGAATACTGGTTTCCCTTTTAGCAGGACAGCACATGATATGTTAAGGTATTTGACTGTAATTTTTAATGGCTGATTTCCAGGTTAGTAATCACCAGGACTTTCCTGCTTTTGGATCCACACGTGAGTCACACCACAGACTGACCTTGGACTGAGAACGGGAAGACAGACACAGAGACAAATAATGAAGTACAATGGAAGGTGACAAGTGGTACACTAGAGTGAATATAGATATATACCATATAGAATATGTAGCATAGATGTAATAGGACACTAGAGGAGAAGAGACAGGAGGAGGAAGTGGTAAGAAGTAGTTGAGAATGGTTCCAAGATAGAAAAGGGCATCACAGGTAAAGCAATAGTTTAAGGAAGTGAGTGGAAGCATGAAGCAGCGCACTGTCTTCAGGAGAAAACAGCAATTTGTCTGAATGGATGGAGAGGAGGATTCATGTTGCGTAGTTGAGGGAAATGAAGCTGCAGAGAGAAGTTGGTACTGGATCATGAACGACCTTAAAGCCACTTACACTGTATCGAAGCTGCAGTGTTAAGGGAAACGTGTGAGACCCTTTGAGCAGGCATCTTCACCACCCAAAGAGAATTACGGTGGCAGATTTCTGAGCTTCCTGCCTGCCCCCACCCGCGGTGGGTCCAACCTCTGACTCTCAGTGCCTTCTGAGGCCAAGCAAGCATGCAGTTCTCGGAGCTAGCCTGGCTCACCTCTGCTGCAGACACACCCTCGTTCCCTGCAGACACTCAACCACAAAGCTCTGAAATCGGGGAACAGGAACATGCCATTATAGTGACATATCATAAGGGGAGAATGGGTATGTATCTAGAATGTTCCAAAACTGAAACGACCCACCAAGAAATGCTCATTCACCAATAGGGAACTCTGCTGTTTAGAGACACTTCTCTTTCAGGTCTGTTTCAATTCAACACTGTACTATTAGCTTAAAAAACAGGAAAATGCATAGAATATTAATCTATGTTTCAGGATCACCTTGTGCAGCTGCCCAGTTTCAGGGAAGGGGTAACTAAAAACACTTCAGTTACAGTTACAGAGACAGATTAGTAATTACTTTTAAACTATAAAGAATAAACAGCTGGTACACATTTAAGATAATTTTTCACCCCCAAAAAGGAATGAATTAGATACTAGTTTTTGTATTAAAATGCTATATTCTACAACATAATTCTTTTCTTACATATCCCCCTCTGCCCCACCATCATATAGAACCTCATGTTTTCCTGCTAAGTATAGAAAATCTTCTAGGAAAAAACAGGCTGAGAGTCAGGAAATCCTTGCTGATCCTGTAATTACTGAATCTGCCACTAATTAGAACGATCTCTGCAGTTTCAGTTCATTTGAGTATCAAAGAGCCACTGCAGTGTCCTTTGAGAAGAGTGGCTTAGAGGTGACTCTTATCTCCCGGCTGCACATAAGCTCCCAGCAGTTCTGGATCATTATCTTTCCCCTTTGCTGTTTTTCTTTTAGGGAGCTTCCACAGAGAAATGCTCATTCACCAATAGGAAACACTGCTGTTTAGAGATGCAGTTTCTCAGACGCTCCCATCTGGTCATGCTCCTGCCTAGCATACACACTGTCTGCTGCATGAGCAGCACAGAAGGACCCCAATAGTTAGGGTAGGAAATTCCCCAAAGAGGCTAGATTTGGGGCTGTGTGCTCCCAGTGAGCACACATCCTGTTCTTCGTCACTACCTAACAATGATGATGACCACCCACTTTCAGTTGTACAGGACACAGAGGCAGAGACTGAGGTAGTAATGTTCAAGTGCTCAATACATAAATAATTTGCTCCAGAAACCGGAATATTCTCCATTCTCAGTTTGGAAGCCTGCAAAAATCTTTAGCCATTACTGTAATTCTCTGATTTTTCTTCTCAATTCTCTAAAATCCCCAGAGAACCCCAGGAGTCCTTAACATATTAAGATAGAGAGCGAGACTGCTGTGAAAGCTACAGTCACCAGTGTTTCAGCAAGATATTTAACCTCAAACCCTCAAGAGACTTCATTAAACCAATTCATTTAGAAATTTTGCAAGTTAGACCAATCAAAATCAGAACTGCTCTCCATGGAGAAACTCTAGGCGAATTTATGATGACTGTCGTGGAAAAATAAACTTCCTGGGAAGATAAAGACACAGGAGAAGGCAGTTTTCCTCATGTGTTAGCACAGCCCATCCCCTTCCGAGAAGCTATGCTGATTATAGGCTGTGATGGGGAAGGGTAATGAAAATTCATAATGAATGTATATTAAGTAGTAATTGCTTTATACAGAACTGTCCTTTGTCTTGGCACTAAGGGGAAAACGGTTTGTGCTGGGTATGATAAAGCTGGAGAAAGCAGAACTGAACATGATAATACATAGAAATAAAGACAAATATGTTTCATTACTTGTATGACTCAAGGCAGAAGTCTACCTTGGACTGGTGTTACAGGAACTGCTACCCTCATCATCTGATCCCTTCATCTGACCATCTTTTTTTCCAACTAAACATGGGGCATAAAAGAAGACAGTGAATAAAAGGAAAAATATCTACTGAAGATGTGTACTTCGATAAATTGTATTTAAACTAAATTGAAGCCTGAACTCAAGACTCATGTTATTCCCTTGACAGCATCCTCACAGACACATGACCTTAATTAATAAATTTCCACCAGTAAAAGAGAGTATCTCGAAGGGATTTTTACAGAAAATCTACTTGAACTGATCCTTTAAGAGATGGGGAAAAATATAGGCCCTTACGATGATATGAGACACTTGCAAGGAAGAAATAGCCAGTCAGTGGCTTGATTTTTCATTGAAGGCAACAAAATCAAGAGGTAAGAGAGGTAAAAGGGGCAACTAGATAAAACAAATAGATAAATGTCACATCTAGGAATAGTAACTGGTAGTAAATAAAACTACTTCACGCCAAGCCACATCAGTAAAATCTCATCAATGAGAAAGGATGTCTCATGGCACAGCAGGTGTAACAGGATATAGAAGTTACTGCACGAAGTTTCTTCTTCAGATAGTGTTTATAAATTTAAAGGATTCAAGTTAAAAATAAAGGAAATGCAAAGAAACCTACAGCATGTTAATTCCATGATCTGATACCTTTAGAGAAGTGATTATCAGCCTCTTCTGGAATATCACAAGGCAAATGTCAAGAATGACTAATATATCATATAAAGCAGGAAGACTTTTCCCGGTACACGGCTAGATTATGTGAAGCAAGTATTTATCCCTAAAATCTAAATTCCAAATAACTTGTGCCTTACTTACGACCTCCTTATGGTATACATTTGCCACCTGGTCAGATTTCCTCTCTAACACGGAGTTTGTTACAACAAATAGACAAAATAAGCACTGAATACTACACAATATATAAAGAATAAATACTGAAAAAAACATCACAAGCTTACCTTCATCACTCGTTGCCTGCTGCTTCACCAGAGTCATTGGGGATCTTGCGGGAGGCTTACTTAGTGGATGGCGCCAACTTTTAGCAGTTTTGGTTTCTCCCTCTATTCTCTGGTTATGGAACAAAAACGGGGGAGAAACACTCACCGTTAAAGATTTGTTTTAAGCAAAAAACTATGGTTACAATTATTTACAACAATTTAATTATGAAGAACTCCTGTACTTATTTACCTCCTTGGTAATTAGCCCTTTGTTACAGAAATTTAAATTTTTTTTAACATAAGAGAAATTTAAATCTTAAAGTCAAAAGAAGTAGAAAGCCATTCTATTAGTAATTTTATGGACAGAAGAGTCAACTAACTACCCTTCCACTTCATTTTAAAACTCTCTGCACTGCTGATCAAACCTACAATAAACTCAGCAGTTAGTAAATGCTCTTCAAAACTAATTTAAATTTAGGATTATATATTCATAACAATACAGGACCATGGCATTTGGTAACATGTGAACAAGTGGCAGGTGCTTTTCCTTCCTGTCCTCACACAGAAATCAATCTGACAAAGTAAGCCTGTACTCTTCCTTCCTTTCAAAAATGAATCACCAATTCTCTGAGGAACAAACAGAAAATCAAAAGATGTTATTTTTTTTAATTGGTACATTACTGTCATCCTGAAACCACTTAAATTTTACGTAGAATCTTTTGTCTGAGCTGTCCAAACTACATTTTCTTTTCAAATGTAGAGGAAAAAGTCATATGCATCATGACATCTTCCAGACGTAAACTACTTACAAGCTTTCTTGCTCATGCAATCCAAGGAAAAAGGCACAGAGGGGGCGAGAGGGTGGGGCAGGGTGGGGGTGGGGAGGTTAGAGAAACAGCTTGAAACTGATGAGTTTGTATCAGCAGCTCACTGCAAAGGAAAGGAGTCTCAGAAATGTCCCTGTAAGCTTAAGAACCAGTGTCCAGAAAAAGAGCAATTATGCTGACAGCTGACATCAAAACAGGATTATTAGAAAATGTGTGAGAACATTCTAATCAAAGCTTGGATCACAAAGTAATAATACCGGACGAGATTTACCTGAGGTTTACAATAGCTAAAAAATTAATGTGGGAAATTATAACTTAGTCAACAATAAGAAATACTCATTAAGCCCATGCTCTGTGCACACTGTTCTAAGAGTGAGATATAGCAGAAAAAAAATTATACCAGTCCCTGCTTTCAAGGATTGCATTACAGAGGGGGAAGGGCACAGACAATAAACAAGTGAAAAGTAAATATTTATCAGGTTCTACTAAGCAAGTATGCAACACAGAAAAATTCAAGCCAGACCAAGAACAGAAAGAGATACTAAGGTGTTATGTTATACAGGGTCAGAGAAGGCCTTCCTGACAAGAAGACATTTGAGGGGAGTCTTGAGTGCAGTGAGGGAACAATACATTTAGCCATCAAGGGAAGGAGTATTTTGGACAGCAGGAACAGCCCGTAAAGTGTGAACATATTCCAGAGAAAGTATGGAGCCCAGTTATAGACAGACAAATAGACAGACACTGTTTAAAAAATAACACTGTTTCTTGAGAAGGTTGACTAAAGCTGACTGCTACCAGCATATACATAGCATTACGCTTAATACTAAGAAACACCGGCCAAACTACGCAAAAATGACATGGGTCTGTACTGCTTAGAAGGATTGTCTGACGCCATGGTGTGAGAAAAGAACATCACACAGCTGTTTTTGAGGAGGGCAAACCAAGTCCCTCAGCCCTCAATAGCAGCACTCGCTTTCCTACGTGTCAGGCTTTATTCAGTGAAATGATAAAGATGAGGGTTTATTAAAGGCACTGAGAACTGAACTGCCTCCACTGAAAGCAAGGAAACAGAAAAGTTACTTTCAAGTTCCACTCTAGCTTAAAGAATATGACCAAATACAAACAGACATTCGACTTATTCACCATTTCAGAATCCTTGTATCTGTCCAGCGACAAATTAATCCCTGTGTGAAATTAAGTTGCAAATTTTATTTACTGGTATGTGAATACTATTTTCAAATTTCTGTTAGCCACTTTTTCAAATAAACCAGATCATATTTTTCTATTTCTCATGTTTTTCGAGAATTATTTTATGGTTCAGTAGGATGTATAATCATGCATACAAAATGATAAATATTATTGGGTGAACTTAGGAAATCATTATTTTAAAATAAAATCATTATCTTAAAAGTACCTATAAAGAGAGTTTTGCAAGCAGATGTCCTTATTTATTCTCCCTTGCTACTGAAAGATGAGAAAGGCTTGTGGTGAGCTCAAATGAGCCGCAGCAACCCAGAAGCAGGTCTGTTCAGTGGCCAGCACAATTTATCAGCTCTGACATTTGCGGCTCCCCCTACTCATCCACTTGAACCCCTTTATCAAGTTGGACAGGTCTAGAGAGGTCACCAAATTCTGACAATCACAGCACACAACTGTACCTTGGCTGCTCCACTCACAATCTTACAGTCACAGTGACAGTTTGCGCTGAAAGCTTATGATATTAACATCATACAGGAATACACAAGAAACAAGGAGGCCCTATGCAGAGTTAGAATGGGGAGGTTGGAAATCAAGAGGGATCTTGAGTTTTCCAAGAGGCAAAAGGTCTGCTTCTGGCAGTCAGCAGGACCAAAAGGGTTGGTCTGGTCTTAGGTTCGGAGCCCATGAGGAAAGAGGGGAAAGCATGACCAGGTGATTCCTAATGTTAAAATAGAGGCTGTGGGAAGCCTGGGACCCAGAGGTATTAAGCGTTGGCAGAAGGAGGTCAGAGCCCTGCAAGTGAATTGTTTCCAGCCGGGCTAATGTTGCAGGCGACAGAGCCATTCTGTATCTTGAGTGTATCCATGTCACTATCACTGTGATATCCTACTACAGTTTTCTAAGAAGGTACTATTCGGGGGAACTGGGT
This sequence comes from Camelus bactrianus, assembly GCF_048773025.1. NCBI lineage: Eukaryota > Metazoa > Chordata > Mammalia > Artiodactyla > Camelidae > Camelus > Camelus bactrianus. Next base: position 28,943,471 of record NC_133542.1, read on the forward strand.
GCATAAGATACCATACTATTTCTTATCACTGCATATAAATCTATAATTATCTCAAAATAAAGAGTTTAATTTCAGAAAAATTTAAAAAGAAAGAAAATTAAGCTCTGACATGTGGCCAAAAGTTCCATGCTCTCTGAATTATCACCATGTGAGCCAGAGATCCCAGAAGGTTTACCTTCTGGTCATCAAAGGAAATATTACAAAGACCCATAAATATTAAATGTTATTTCCACCCTAAAGCAAGATTTTGTTGCACAGCATGATGTTTTCAGAAAAGTGCCCTGACAACACAATAAGTATGGTAAAAACTGACATTGCCACATACATTGGGGACTTTGAAGCCATTTCTCTCTCCACTGGGGACCCCTGGGACTTCCCCAGGTTCGAGGCCACTCCCGCGGCTCTCCACATCACTCTCTTCTCCCTCTGTCAAAACACCGTTACTCTCTGCCACTGAGGAGCATGACTCAGGTGACTTTGGCCATGGAAGCTTGGGTGGGTCTGATTCCTCAGATGTCACATGGTCACTAGATATGGAATTGTCAGCCTCACCAGGATTTGAAAGTGGAATACTTGCACAGGTTTCATCATTCTTAGCTTTGATTTCTTCTGTTATAGATGTGCTTAGGCAGATGTTTCCTGAGGAATAAAATAAGACTGTTACAGAATCTTATACTATGTTACTCCTGAGAATTGTTAAACTACTCTCAACTAAATTTCATCCAGCTTCCCCTCTAAATTTCCACTAAAGACCTGAGTGGGAGAGGTCACCAAAGTACCATGCAGCCTTCATAGTTGTTAAGGCGAGACCTTGGAGTCTGGCAAAATAATATACTTACTGACAAAATAAGGGATTAAAAAGAGGTTCCACTGCAGACCAGTGTCAAAAGCCAGGGCAGTAACAATAATTACCCAAAACAATAGCAATTTAAAATCTTTCTAAAAATAAGAATTTAATTCCAATACAAGCTACTGATCAAACATTTCAGCTCAGAGGATGCATCTCAAGAACACATGGAGAGCTGGGCAAGTCCAATAAAAATTCCACCCCACACTAATCCTGCGTCACACACTGACAGCTTGTGAAAGGAAAAGCACAAGCACTTCTCGTCTACAGCCTTCTCTGTGCACCCTTCCCCCTCCCTACACACACACACACACACACACACACACACACACACACACACACACACACATATCACTGCACCTATCACATAGGAGGCACCTAACCAAGTCTTCTATTAAATGCTCTGCCATGTCTCAAAACCTAAAGGTCAAAATGTAAGAAACCATGTAGCAACAGAATGAATAAAACTGGATGCCCTTGGCCTAAACCACCCAGTAATTTGTAGTTAATTAAATTCAACCCAGTGTGATTAAAAAAAACACTATGGTGAGAAACTATAAAGAAATATTTGTATGTATTGCATAGCTGTGTTCTCTGCACTGCTTGTTATTCCCTTCCCCACCTTCTTTAATTTCCATCTTCCGGGCAATCATCACAAGTCAACTCAGACATCACCTACTGCAAGAAACCTTGCCAGGCCAGCCTCCTGTCTATTTTGAGGCTTTCCTTATATTCCAGGGACACCCTAGGCCATATCTATAGTGGTACCTAGCATATATGTTTGTTTCTCTAGCTTTCCAACTAAGTATAAACTCACAGGAAAAAAAAAAGTCTATGATTTAAACTCTATAAACAGATACTTCAAGAGCAAAAAGTAATAAGAATGGAGAAGCAGCTGATGATCTGATTAATCAGGACTATCATCAGTACCGTCTTTTATTCTAAGCAGAATAGGAGCAAGAATATGGTAGGGACAACACCTAAGCTACATCTTTTAAAGGGATCACTACGACTGCCCCATGAACTGACTGCAGGGGTGACTAGAGTGGATGCTGGCAAAACAGGAAGGAAGCAGTTTCTGCAAAAGTCTAGACAAGAGCTAATGTGCCTTGAACAAGGAGGCAGGGGGGTGGCCAGATCTGAGACAGTCTCACAAGTGAAGGACACAATAGATAAGGCGAATGAGAGAAAGACGGGAATTACCAACAAGCTCGATTAGCAAAGGGACAAAATCTCCAACGAATATTAAAGAGGCAAAGCATTAAAACAGTTTCAGAGAAACAGGTTATAAAAGGGGGGGAAGCAAAGCAGTTGAGATTTACAGATGATGGGTTTAGTGCAGAGAAACAGCCAGGGGAATTTATATACCATTTCACAGGACTCTGGTTTTGTTGTTCTTCTGTAAAACTTTAATCTTTATTTTCTTCTTAAAATTAAGTCGAAAGCTAAGAATCTGCAAAGAATTACCTATAATTGGTTTTCTCTATTCTGTGTGAATTCAAGAGAAGCTTTCCAAAAATGTATATTGTAAACAGAGTTGCACCAAATAAAAATTTTCCTTTTAGAATCTTCTTTTTTATTAAACGAAATAGGCACTGATGGCTGTTTGTCTCACAATTCCATTACTCACAGCAGTGGTGCTCTTAACTTTTATAACAATCCCTTGGCCTCCTCATTGAGTTGCCCCATAACTTTTGATAGCTTATTGGTTAACCCATGTAGAAAAGTCAGATATCTGTCCTCTACAGTAAACATAGATTTCAGGCAGATCAACAACCACTTACTACTATTATGTGAAACATAATCAGCTACTTTCTCACCTGAGAGTCTGCTGTTATCTGATAAACAGTGATCCAACTGCATCTTGCTAGCAGAGGCCTCTTTTTCTGAAGGTACTTCTGTGTTCCCTAGTTTCACTGCTTCTTCTGGCTTTTCCGTGTCCTTGAGGTCATCTGGGTCTGGGTCAGGAGTGGGGCCCTCTGCCCCATCAACTGCAGCTGCAGCTGACACTTCCTCGTCCTCCTCATTCTTAAGCTTCTTAGAGTGAGAGCTAGTACACTGGAAGCTATTAACAAGAGAAGCTGTAGTCAGAACATGTTTGCAATGGACATGATAAAACATACATACAAATGTTATTTTCAGTTAGAGAAGATAAAAAGTGATGGGTTTTTAATCATTATGCAAAGATAATCTTCATGATTAATAGATCAAATTTGCAATTGAAATCTTAAGTCTTAATAATAATTTACAAAAAATTAAAATTAAAATAACTCTAAATAATTGATTATTAAACATTATTGGAAAAAATCATTGTTAAAATTATATAACAATATTAAAAGGTAGCCAAAAATTAAAAAGTGAGAAAGATGACATGGGGATAAAATCAAATAAAGCTGTTGTTAAAATTTGAGTAATTATTTACATTCCAAGGTAAACTAATGACTACATTTCTCAGAATTTCATATAATTCTGAAATATGCATGAAAATCATTAAGATTTGATGCCAAATCATCATTAGCTAAAGGAATTACGAGAGGAAGGCCAGCTGTATGTATTTAATATCTTACTTCAACGAATTATTTATTTTCAGAAATGACACCATTTTTCCTCTTCTAGTGTTTTCTAGCAAGTCACTTGATAGCTTTGTTACAGATGCCTTTTGTATATGACACATTTCTAACACTTTCATTTAGGAAGGATCAGAACTCAAACAAAATAACACATATTTCAGAGTACATACATAAACACACACACACACACACACACACACACACACACACACACACACACACACACACGAAAATGCTGTAGGAAGTCACTGTAAGACAAAGGGAGTAGCCAGTGATAACGTATGTAAATCAGCTTTGGCTGCTGCTGGGAGTAACAGTACTGGTATCATCATCACTTCTGTTGAGAACATACGCATTGGCCTGTATGAAAAAAATCTCTACATCACGAATAGCATAGTACACGTAAAATAAGATGGACGACATCTTGAGATTTCAATGAATCAGTACCTTTGTTAGATTTCCCTAGTTAGAGTATATTACTTAAGGGAGATCAGTAAACTCACTAATCAAGCCACAAAGTTGAGCATAATAAACAAGTCCCTTAAAACACTAGGCTTTCTAACAGGGTGAGTAAAGACCACTGATAATTTTAATCTGCTGAAAGGCACTTCAAATCTGTTCAGTGTCACAAATCTATGTTCACTGTCAACCCAAAAGGACCACACTTTGGTTAGTAACTAGGAGACTGGGTCATACACCTAATTAGAGTATTGTGTTTTCTGTCCACTAAAAAACAATTCTCAAGATGTTCTACTGACTGCTGAACTCAAGATTGACTACCACCTCCTCCCATGCAAACTTTTTTAGTAATGTGGATTAACACATTTACAAAAGGCAATGACGCTCTAACTCAGTGTTTCTCAACCTAAAGTTATACACTTTAAATGATGGCACAATACACACATTACACACATGCACACACATGTCATGAGTTAATAGTTACCCTTACCTCGGGGGAAGGACTACGATACGTTCTATTCTATTTTGCTTCCTAATTTTAAAATGTTGTTCCTGACCTATTATATTGATTTGAAAACTAGCAGTTTGAAAACCACTGCTGTCAACTATAGGGTGAAATAAGAACATCTGAGCTTTAATTAATACGAACTAATTCTGTGCCTCAGGTATAACTCTTATAAAATGCCTAAGTCTGACTCCATGATCTTAAGGTTCCTCCACTCACCAGCATTCTAAAATAGCAGAAAATAAATTGTCAGGGGGAAAAAAAGAGAGAGAGAGAGCCAGAAAACAAGCATCAAAAGTGTGGGCAAAGATTTAAAATTACAGTATTATTTGATTAGCAGCAAAAAACTAAAACAAGCTACAGGTCCAAATACAGGAGATTAAACAGCCATTAAAAATTATGTTGTAGCAAATCATTCCATTACATGAAAAAAAACAAAGAACTGGCCAAATTATTTATAGAGCATGGCCCCAATTTTGGAAAGGTACATAATATTATATAATAAATTAAAAATATATATGTAAAGGATATATACAGAATGTTAACACTGGTTATCTCTGGATTGTGAGGTTATGAGTGATTTGAGATTCCTTCATTATTCTTTTCTTTATTTTACAAATTTTCTCCAATGCACAAATATTACTTTAACAATCTGAAAGAAAAACAATGAGTAATATTGGAGAGTAAAAATGTAACATAAACCTGGAAAACATAAGTGCCTAAAAACGTTGCCTGAGGACCTGAGCAATGTTAACACACATCTTATTTAATGCAGCAAGATGACCATGTCAGGCCAAAAGGCTTCTGAAATGGCAGTGGCCACAGAAATGCAATGTAGATTAAGTACACAGAGACAACCATGGTACAGAAACACCACATGCTCCGCTTTGTATCTCGTGAAAGAATAAAACCCAGTGTGTATAATGCAGTAAAATATAGGCATCCCAATGAGAAAAGTAATATCCCAGGTGTTTGACAAATGAAGAAAACTATTAAAAATCCAAGGCAGTAGCAAAACGAAAAAGTTGGAAATCAAGTTACCGAAGTTGACAAAAATAAGGAGAAGAGAGCACCCCTAAGATTACTTTAAATACATTCGTGTAAGGGGTTTAGAAGTTCTAGAATTGTTCTATGTCTCATGCATTGCAACTTCAAGAATATTCTCAAGAACAATATGCATCTCTTCTTATATTCTATTTACTTATTATACTTCCAAAGAATCAAAAATATTTTGCCTCAAATTTTCAGTAAGAAATTAATTAAACATACAATGAATAAATGATGAATAAACAGAAAAGAGCAAATAAATAGTCTTCGAGAACATTATGTTCAAGGACCCATTTTAACTGGGTAAATCCAGGTGCGGGGGTGGGGCGGGGGCAGAGTCATTACCTCCTGGATGCTTTTCTTACTTTCCTCCTCCTCTGCAGCCATGCTTTTACTTCAGGGGTGGATTCTGGTGTAGGCTTCGTGTGATCAATGGTGTATATATCCTTTCCTTGCTTCCAAAGCTGATATCTATCTGGCTGAAATTTCCTCACGAAGATATCCATTGAAATTTTCACCATGTCTTTCCTGCAGGTGCACTGAAACACAATGGGGTTGGAGTATTTTAAACATTTCGCTGACTACATAAAGTCACACTGAGTTGTTCTCTGAATGTACCATACAGGAATACTTAGTCACTACATAATTGAGGATAATGTTTTACATTTTCAAGCATTCAGTGTAAACTCAATTTCTTCTGAATGGAGGTGACAACCTGTATATTCACATCTATAAACAGTAGAATAAGATGTTAAAAGACACTGTAGAGTTCACAGGGAACTGAGTACCAAGAATAACTGAAAGGAAAGAGCACACTTGAAAGCAGGTCTGCAACAGAAGGGCCACCCACCCATCACCAGAACGCATCAGTGAGCTCAACACTGAAAGGTTTGTAAAACTGAGAACTTAGGTTGGCTATGAATAAAAGTAGCCAATAAATGCATGGTTAAAATAATTTAATTAATAGGTTAAGATGAATTTTCTCCAAGACGTTTTTTAATCACATTAATGTTTACTTACAAATATATTCTCACAAAGTAACCAAAAGTTAGGAGCAAACAGTCTCTTCTACATCATATCACATAAAACACCCACCCCATTACCCCTACAATCATATCCACTAGGAAGGAATAGTGTTAAGGTAAGAAGTTTAAAGAAAAGATTATTGTGAATCCAGTAGAACTTTGATTCTCATGAATACAAGTTAGCAGACATACCTTATAAAGCAAGTTTCCTTAAGGACTTCACACAGGTTAAATTGTGTCTAGGTTAATACCCCATGCCACAGGGCAGATATAATTCAAACAGCCAAAAAGAGATAGTCTCAAAGATGTAACTAACAGACCTTAACAATCCCAACAGACTGACTGGTTGACTCAACAACAGCCTTGAAATAACTCAATATTTTGGCAATACAGTTATCATTTCCACACAAATAATTAAAAATTTCTTAATAATCTCCAGCCCAAAATGTCCTTTCATAGAGTTCCAATCTTGACTTGAAAGTTCAGGAAAAAGAGAAACAAAGTTTAGGAAAGAGCTAACAGTCAATACGCCTAAAACCAACTTCTTCAACTGCAAACAAAAATTCTGTTGTTATCAAGGATATGACAATCCTTCTACTCGCCCATATTCACAATCAACATTTTCTCATCCCTCCCCCTTCCACCCCGAGAAGCAGTCTGTCATCATCTCCAATTAGCTCTTCCTCTACCTGCATGAATCCTTCTACCAGGAACCTTCCAACCTCAAAGTCAGATGCTGAAACTTAGCATAACAAAGCTAATTTCCCTGCCTTCAGTCTCTCCCTAGCCCCAATCATCCTTACACTCGTCACTTTAATCTCCTTCAAGTATCTCATCATCTTTCCTTTCTGTGTTCAATAAGGTGTAATACTCTGCTCTGTCTTTAAAATAAAGTCTCAACTCCTGAGCCCTCCATTCAAGGGCTCTAAGCTTTGACTCCACTAGTGAGATTTCCAGGTTTCTTCCCCATTGTAAGACAGCATGAATATTCCTCTTCAACCCAAGGAGCAGAGTCACCATGTGCTTCCTTACCTCAGTACTTCTGTTCCTACCACAGTGCCTTCCTGCTCACCATTCTGCTATCCAAATTCATACTCAACACTGAATGCAAATTGTACCAATTACTCTTCCGGCTGCAGTACTATTTATCTACACTGCTTTCTATTATTACTCAAGTACGGCAAACCTCATTTTATTGCACTTTGCTTTACTGTGCTTTGCAGATAAAGTGCTTTTTACAAACTGAAGGTCTGTGGCAACCCTGCGTCAAACAAGTCTATCAATTTTTCCAACAGCATTTGCTCACTTCGTGTCTCTGTGCCATATTTTGTTAATTCTCACAGTATTTCAAACATTTTCATTATTATGGTGATCTGAGATCAGTGATCTTTGATGTTACTATTGCGAAAAGATTACAATCTGTTGAAGGCTCAGATGACGGTTAGCATTTCTTAGCAATAACGCATTTTCTAATGAAGGTATGTATATTGGTTTTTGAGACAGTGTTACTGCACATAACAGACTACAGTATAGTGTAGACATAACTTTGATCTGCACTGGGAAACCAAATAATCTGTGTGACCCACTTTATTGAGGGGGACTGGATCTGAACCCAGAATATCTCTGGGGCATGCCTGTACAGAGAGAGTTCTAAGTCGTTTTTACCACAATTATCTTGGCTTAGAAACATGGGAAATGAGGATCCTGAGAAAGTTAAGATATTTTTATTTAAGATGCAATCTTTCACTAAAGGAAGAAATTAAGTTTAACTTATCAGCAGAGAATTTCTCACATTGTTGCTAATATTTGCTTCATAGAAAAAGGAGTGAAAATATAGACACTACAAGTTTCCATGGAGTGGAAGAATTTTATCTTACACATTTTAATTTCTCAGTCCTCTCTCCTAGAAGCCTTGACTTTTGTATATGTACAGTAAGATCCACCACTCACCTGATTGCTTGATTCAATATAAAAATATACATCTTAAGGGGAGAGTATAGCTCAAGTGGTAGAGCACACGCTTAGCATGCACAAGGACATTGGTTCAATCCTCAGTACCTCCTCTAAAAGTACACAAATCTAATTACCTCCCCTCTGCCAAAATAAAGTCACTAAGTAATACAATAATAAATTTTAAAAAAAATTTATATACACACACACACACACACATATACATGTCTTACCTTCAAAAGTTAAATATTCAGAAACAGAGTCACAAAATACCCAAAATAATACAAGGGGAAAATATCAGAGTCAAAAATAGTTGCAGTAAACTTCAACAGCACAGACAAAATCTACTTTCATTAGTACTGACAAATGATAACACTCATCTAAACCCCTCAAGATTAAATAAGACCATTTAATAGAATGTGCTACCTAACTTTATCAGTAGGCAAGGAAGACAGCAATAGTCCCATTTAGAAATAAAGAAACTTACAGACTACATCTTACCACAAAAAGCAATAATCAATGATAGCTAAGTCTTTTCAAGCAGACTATTTTGGATACAAATTCAAAACACTGATATAAATGGCTTGTCTTTCTGTTTCTTTTAAGAACATATGTATTAACTATGTAATATGTAATGTATATAATGCTAAGTCTGAATTTAAAGAGAATTGTCAGGAGTCTGTATGCACTGAAATCTTCCATATTTCACTACCTTGAGACTTGCTACACAGAACCATGATTATTTGTTCCTGCCTCCCAGGAAGTCAAATTCATGCTCTCCATTATTTATACTGAAAACCAGCAGTCGAATTTCAAGATGGAAATGTTTTTAAAAATCAGCAACTTTCTAAAACAGCAAATACTAAGTTAGTCATTTGAATTGTAGAATTGGAAATTTCATACGGCCACAATATACGACTAATAAAATAAATTGATACTTAACAAAAACCCTAAACTGAAGTATTACTTTAACATATCTTCTTTGTGACGCACAGGATAGCTAATTATGGTGCAGAAAAGCTTTCATATGCAAAAGTCTGATAAGGAAGGCTTTGAAGGCAAAAATGTGTGAAATTATTCTGCTTTTCAGTCTATTTATAGCAATTAAATGATAATTAGGAAGGAACTAAGGAAAGAAGAGCTTAAAATGGAAAACAAGCCTAGTAGCCACTTGAAGTGGCTGTTACCTGTTAAACTGTATCCCCACCTTAGCCCCTAAAAGGCGTATTGAAGTGCCAACCCCAGTACATCAGAACGTAGGCCTTAGCTGGAAACAGGGTTATGGCACAAGTAATTACATAAGGTCCTACTGGAGTACGGTGGGCCCTTCACCCAAGAGGACTGGTGCCCTTATCAGAAAAGAGGAGACAGACACACAAGCGAAAGAGCCCTGTGAAGATGGAGGCATGGACTGGAGTTCTGCATTTACAAGGCAAGGGCCACCAAGGATTAACTCCACCACCAGGAAGAGGCAAGGAAGGACCTCAGAGGGAGGACAGACATGCAGGCAGCTTAATTTTGGACTTCGAGCCTCCAAAACTGAGACAATAAATTTCTGTTGCTTTAAGCCATCCAGTTTCTGGCTTTGTTACAGCAATCCTAGGAAACCGATACAGCCCTAGCAAACTAATACAAATTTTTGGAACTAGGAAGTGTAGCACTGCTGTAACAAACACCTAAAAAATGTGCAAATGGCTTTGAGGAGAACAGAGAAAGCTATCATCGCAAACAATATATTTAAAATGAAGAACAGAATGTTGCTATATACATATGAAAGTTAAAAGGCGCTTCTGGTGAGGTCTCAGATGGAAATGAAAAGCATGGTACTGGACACTGGAGGCAAGGTGACCCCCATTATGAAAAGTGGCAGAACTGTATTCTTCTGTTGGGTGGAAGGTAGAACTTACAAGTGACAAACTTGGATAGGGAGCTAAGATTCCGAATGAAAGTATGGAATGTGCAGCCTTGTTTTTCTTTTCTGCTTGGTGTAAGATAGGAAAGGGAAGAAATGAACTATGCAAGGTATTGCTAAGCTAAAAGGAAAATTCTACCACCTAGATGGTAGAATGCCTACCCACACAGCGTGCCCTGGAGACTGGGCCAGTGGTTTGGCTGAACAAACATTGCTAATGAGATTAGATGTGTGATTCATGGATCAAATCAACCATCTCAGCAGAAGCCAGGAATGGAGATGAGATTATCCAGTAAAGACATGTGGATGATCTTGTCATTTGATGGAATGAATACCCCTGAGTTGCACAAAAGACCAATTAAGTTTTGAGATACCAGCAGAAATGTTGCCAGTCTGGACTAAAAGGGACGGAGATGGGATGAAATTAAAGAAGGATGACTCCAAGAACAAATCACAATGATGAGGACTGAGCCAACATCCCCTGTAACATTTGTTACAGTAGCCCTAACAAACTAATACATAGGAGGTACAGGAAGATGCTGTCATATATTAAAGACATATTAATGGAAATATTCAAACAACGAGAAAATACATTCATGTTAAATTTTTCTCAACAATACAAACCCACCAACATTACTATCTAATCAATAGTATAAAAGATAATATGCAAAAATAACAGTACTCTTCTAAAGTTCTATTTGGGATTATAATGCCTTAGAATATGAGGAAAAGAAAGCATGACACCAGTTTGTCAAGTAACTACAAGACCCATGATACAGCATAATGTGGCGTGTTAAAAAATGTGGATTCAAACCCCAGTTTCACCACTAACCAGCTTGATCAAGTGACCTTGATCAAGTTATTAAACCTCTCTGTGCCTCAGTTTCCTTGTTTAAAAAAACTGAGCATAACAATGGTATCTATGTCAAAGCGCTGATACAAGGATTAAATTTTCTGTATTTGTAAAACCCTTAGACTGCTATAAATGTTACTATGTGTCTATTTTTTAAATAGGATAAGCCTTATACGAACTGCCTTGAAGTCTGACTTTAGACTCTAAGGTCTGACTACAAGAAAATAGAGGTTCCTGGTGTTATTAAATTTTGCCTTACTAGGAAAGTTGAAGCAACTGAGGAAATAAGAATCAGGCTACCGTGTCTAACAAATGATCTTAAGAGTGAAGCAAAAGAGCACAGAGGTTTTGAAGAATCAAGAGCAACTACGGACTTGTAGGGGATTGAGAGATAATTAAGAGGACCCAGTGCGGTATACATCCAGCTCCTGGTTGGGTCCTTGGCTTCCCCTCTTGAAAAAAACAATAGAAACTGAAGGCCCAGTAGAAACCAGGCATTTATGAGGGAAAATATCATGATGCAAATGAATCCTGCCAGGTAGGATACTGCAAAGTAGATTAAGATGAGAGTTGTGGGGGGACTCATGTGATTTCTCTATTGCATTCCCCAAAAAAGGGCCTCTTAACAGTGTAAGAGCTTGATACTAGATGGCTACATGTATGTAGCTTCAAGGGACATGAGATACTATCCACTTTAATCCCAGAATGTAAAAGTAATTTTCTGTACATATAGGGGGAAATGTTCTCCTTTTTTTAGATACAAAATTCCAATGAATGTCAACCATAGTTTATCATAGCCCAAAGAGGATGTTAAAATTTCCTATAAATTATTAATTTTACAACAATTATAAAAATGGACCAATGCATAGGATGAATCAGATTTACCGAACAGGACAATCAAAAAGAGGAGAGGAGCCAATGATGGCAGAATCTTATTTGGAAGATATTTAAGTGTCCAATGAAGCATATACTGCTATTTGCTGTTGAAAAATAATCAGTGTGTCTTTAAACCTAAGAACACTATAAGATACAGTTCTTAATAAAAACCATGGTAACTGTACTTAACAATAAAAATGACACATATTTTAAAAACACAAGCAACATATTATTTCCTATTTCCTTCAAAAATTCAAATCAATAATTGGAAAAGTTTTGTTTTTTATCAAAATTTAGTTACCCCTACAAAATTACTGTTTTTGAAGGTTACTGGTTAATTATCTTCAAGGCACAACCAAATTACATTAGATCAGTAATACAGTAAAAAGAAGCATCCATTTCCTATTCAACACATAGCAAAACTGTCTTACTCTCCAAATATATAAGCTATGAAAATATGGGACTATGTATCAAATGGGAAGATGCCAACCGATCAATGGACTCACATTCATTTGCTTTGAGAGTCCCAAAGTTTGTATGTCACAAGTTGCCTTGTGAAAGAGTATCTCATAAAGAAAGAACAAAGGGAAAAGAAACAATCTCCATCTCATTGTTATCTAACAACACACTTTAGCTATGACAATAAGAATTAAGAAGAATGTGTTATTAGACGCAATAATGAGACACAATTATTCATTACTGTTTACTCCAAGTAGTAACAAAGATACTGCAAAGTATTAGGTATAGCAACCTCTTACTTAACCAAGAATGTGACTGATGGTGATAACCAATTGGAGCCAAAATCAGTAACTAGCCCAGAAATATAACTAAATTTTAAACCATCAAACTATCATCTATAGTAACATAGATAATTTATCACTTAGGAAGTTCAAATACCTCATTAAAAAAAAAGGTTCAGATAATTCTCAGGGTAGAGCATCAAGAGAAATCTTGAACTACATAATGGGGTATTAAGCTGACAAGTCTATGATGAGTCTTTCTTAACCATATTTTTTGACCAGCTGATCTATAATTTACTGTTTATTCTTCTCTTTCATTCCTTTCTGTTCTTTAAACCTTTTATCTGTTTTCAACTTAGTCATGTCTGAAGACTAAAAGCTCTTCGTTCTCTCCACATGTAAAAAATAACCTGCTTGTAAATGTGTTTGCATTAAAACAAATTAAGTTACTATCAATCTACTAGTACCCCTGAATATTCATCTTTATCTCAGAACTATGTAAACAGACACTCAATCAACATAAATGATGTGGGTTTCCATTGTATCATACCAAACCTACAGGAGAGAAAGGCCCAGTTCTGGAAAACTGCCATACTGTTATCTCATATTAAATTTGCAAAATTCCAGACTTTTTCTGGTACTCTTATGCTTAGTTATTTCTCATTTCATATATGAATGGGGAACAATATTGAACAAATACACTCAAAATTTTAAGATAGTATTTCTGATCAATATTTTCTGGCGTTATGTTCCAATGGAGAAGCCACTCAATTTTTATGGAATTTAATTCCATCAATTATTTTAACAGAAACATGGCCTAATTTTAACATTTGCTAAGAAACAATAAATAAAAACAATTTTAGAAAATGGATGCATTATGCAGTCAGTGAGGCCACCCTCTATTGATAAGAAATTATTCTATCTGTAGACGTATTTAACCTGATGAGATGCCACATAAATTTTTGAAGGAATTTTTGTTCTTCACATGTTTACCATATAATTAAGAACGAATAAAAGTAGGAGTTGGGGATATAGCTCAGGGGTAGAGTATGTGCTTAGTATGCACAAGGTCCTAGGTTCAATCCCCAGTAGCTTTGTTAAAAAAAATTAATAAAAATATTTAATGTGCTGATTAACTGTAAAAATGTAAAGGAATCTATTTATATTGAAATTACTTCAAATAAATTCCAAAACATGAGTGGAATAGTGTACTTCTGTAGTCCATTCATTCTAATATCTTCTCATTGGCAGTTACAAATCTGAACAGAATTTCTTCCTCTTTGGACACTCCAAACAGACCAGTATTTCTTAGCAGGCTCAAAACTAAGAAGTGTACATTAGAAAAGGGGGAATTCAGAATCCGTACAATCAATGGAGGTGAATCTAATATACACCATACTGAGCTAAAGAAACCAGGCATTTAAAAAGTCCACAATTGTGGTTATTCCACCAGGTTAATGATTATGACTATGTTTACTATGATTAATAAGCAGTAGCCACACTGCTCTATCTGCCTGTTGAACCTTGAACTGACCACAGTTCTTCTACTTCCTAGCTGAGTAAACTGGGTAAGCCTTGAGCTCTGAGTCAGCTCCCTCATGTAAACATGCTTTCCTGGCTCTCTCACCGAGGCTCAAAAATTATGAAATGTATAAATGTATTTGATCTGATGAGCTCTTTAAATGTGATTATTTTTATGATCCCAGCTTATGATTATGATCCCTCCAGCCCTCTTCCCTTCAAAAAACTAAAGTAAACCTAAAACACTGTTGTAAAGCAATGTAATGTCATAACATTTCAGTCTGGACTCAAATACTTCTTTCTACAGAACTGATTTTCAAAGATGGTAGAGACATGTGATTCTTCAAATAACTAACCAAAAGATATTTAAAAAGTGCATGAAATTAAGGTAAGAGTAGAAAAGAAAATGCCCCATTTCCTACCAGTTTCTACCTAAGGAACACACTGAGGCACCCATCACTGTACACCCCCTTCTCCCCTTAGTCCCACGTAATATCCATTACAACGCTGACTTATTTCACCTGTGTACCTATTCAGTCATTGATGTACATGTACCCTCTTCACAAATAATTTTGGGAGGAAATTATTATAATTACCTTAATAATTCATGAGTATTATTTTAATATAAGAAAGAAAGTTTTTAAATATTTGGAACTAATTAAAGTGAAAAATAATATCTGAACAGCACTTTGATTTCCTGGTTACATTTCATATAATATTAGTCAAAGACAAGTAACAGGCTCTTTCACCAGATCACATGAAAACAAACTGTGTAATTACATTTATACTGACTGAGCAGGAAGAGAAAAGAAATACAATTCTAAGATCAATATTAATCAACAAAGTCAGTATATAAAGAGTGCAAAGGCCATTTCCTTTGTCCTTATATCCATTAACGAAGCAAGTTCTTCAGGAGGCCTAAACATCCCGTGTTTTCCCCGAGACCACTCTGCAGAGCTCACATAACCCTGGTGTTGTCAAGGTGCACAAAACATTTAAAGGCTCTGGGTATCCAAGAATACACACTTAGAGAAAATTTCTAAATGTTCTGTTCTCAGAGAAATGAAGAAGTAGCTTTAAAAGACCACTAACGGCCAAAAAGATAATCATAGTCATAAAAAGAAAATATTACACCAGAACTAAATTTCTTGTTCTCATTTGAATAAATCATCATTGTGAATTGTTTTAGATACTTTTGCTATATCTGGCCTTCCCTTTCCATTCTATCTTAAACCATGAAAGTATATACTGTGTCTATCTTTCTGAGAAGTACACTCTAGGTGTCTAGTGAATTAGAGGCCCTTAAAAATACTTTTTTTAATAAGTAAATTTTTTAAACATATGAAGAAACAGGCTCAGAGAATTTAAGTTAATTTGCCCAAGGTCACACCGCTAACTAATATAGTCCTTACCAGATTCAAATCCAGAACAATGCCCATACTCTTAACCATTCCTCTGTGGACATTTCAAAAACAAACCATATTTAATTGAACATATTTTAAATGGTTTTTAATTTAAATGTGGGCAATATTTTTATACTCCAAACTTGTTTTTCTATGACCCATAACCAAGTTAAAATTGTAGTTAAGAACAAATGCCTGGGTCTCATTATTTTTGCTTTTTATGCTGACATCATGCTGTGTTGACAGAGTCTATCCAGTCTAGCTAACAACTTTCCAAAATATCTTTCCTCTGCTCCCCTACTTTTAATAGGTTCAGATTAATTTCTTCCGAATATTTTCAGGCTTCACCATGCCAGGATATGTCTCCCTTATAAAGTAAGGCAATTATAAAGCAATTTAAAGTATGGGACTAGAAACTCTATCTTTCTGACCCATGGGAACACTGCTCAAACAGACAAAGAAAAACTATGCAAAAAGAAGGGGAATGGATTCAAATAGCTTGCTCCAGGGGTCTCTAAAAAATTCTGTAGGAATTATTTTTAGAATTTCTGCTTCTCAACACTTACCTGAATATCTGATAGAAAGGTTATGGAACTTCAGAGTTACAGATATTATACAACCCACTCCCACAGTGCCATGTAAAACACAGCGTGAAACTAAACTCTTTAGTACTGGGGAACAGATGAAGTTATTTTGTTCTGAATTCATGTGTTGCATGTCACATTTTATATGGGTGATAAAGTTGGGCAAGATCAGATAAAAATAGGGCTCTGCAGAATTTGGGGGAGTCTAAGTGTTTTATGAATATAAATATTTGATCCTAAGAGTCTAGAAGATCATGTATGAGAGGGCTGACAGAAATGGCATACAAGTATACAACATATAATCTTTTTCCTATGATGCTCAGATATATTGACTTTTGAGAGTCTCTCTGATATTCTGTAATGATTAATTGGACACAAATAGAAGTTCATCCTTCACTTGGAATGAACCTTAGGAAATAAATCATATGCCCCAATCATCAGAATTCATAGATGAGAAAATGAGGCACAAAACCACTAAATGACTTGCTGGATGACACAAGGATAGTGAATGGGAAACAAAGGTTCCAGAGATGCAACTCAGTATCTTACCTACCAGCATCTCTGGGATTTTCAATTTCCAATTCACTGAGCATCCACTAAGTACATAGGAACATGCCAAGTAATTCAAGGGGCTGAACACAGAACTAGCCATCCCTTAGGTTTCACAATAGAAATGTGTGATGTTCACCTCTTCACTTCTGCGGAATTGGAGATGAAGGCAACATCCTCGAACCCTCATCCATCTTTTTTGCACAGTTCAAACACAAATATCAATGTAGCAAATACTGTTAGTAAAGAAATAGTTTTTCTAAAGGGGAAGAGGGAGGAACAAATGAGGGGAAAAATTAACAAAATGGTAACGTATGCATGATGCAACCCCTAGAACAGAAGTTCGGGATCCATGGGGGATTGCTTCCAGGACAGCCCTCAGATACCAAAATCTGCAGATGCTCAAGCCTCTTGTATAAAATGGTGTAGTATTTGCATTTAACTAATGTATACCCTGCCACATACTTTAAATTATCTGTAGAATACTTGTAATACCTAACACAACATAGATGCCCCGGGAATAATCATAAATACAATGAAAATGCTACATAAAGAGCTGTCAAAGAGGGCGGCAAATTCAAGTTCTACTTTTTGGAACTTTCTGGATTTTTTTCCCTAATATTTTCAATCAACAGTTAAACCCATGGATGCAGAACCCAAGGATTTGGAGAGCTGACTATATATACCAAGGATGCTTCTGTTTGGGAGAAACATAACTTGTTACTTTTCAAATAAATTCTAGGTTACCATATTTTTAAATCCTGTATGTTATACTGAACTTTTAATACATTTTAGGGAAAATGAAACCTTTATTTATTTAACAGTCATGTCATAAACAATATTCGACACTCAGTGCACTCTGATCACATGTCTCTTGCCATCTAAAAACTCTCTGGCACATTCTCAAACAGGAAACAACCTGATAAGATCTAACTAGACCAAAAAATTAATGCCTTTAGGAAGAATATAATTTATTTCAGGCTTTCTAATGTTAACCATATGGTCAGAAATTTAACATTAAATAATAAAAGGAAAATAAATAATTTTGTTGGAAATAAAATTTTTTAAATTGACTGATAACAGATACTTTTTCAGCAACACTTCCTTAAAAAACCACACAGTACTATAAGTAAATAATTCAGCATCTCAGATTCATTTTTTCTGGCAATTCTTGTGTTCCCACTCAAGCATGAGAATACGTCTGGCACTGCTATTATCTTTTCTCTGTTATTAATTTTGTGAAAAGATTTAAAGCAGGGGGGAGAAAGTGGATATACTCAACATGAACCAGCAGGAAAACAAAGAGAAGATAGAAAAACACACAATGGATTTTTAAGTGTTTCTTCAATTTCTCTCTGGCTAAATTTAGAACACCATTAATAAGGAAGTCTATGGAAAAACATTTCTTATAAGAGGATTCATTTTTATTCTAAGAAATTAAGATGAGAAAAACAGGATGTAAGTCATTTTAAGGCCAACAAGGATGCAACATACAGAGCTAATTTCCATGACTGTTCCTATTAGTTGCTTGACTTCAGACTCAAAAATAGCAAAAATGAAGCTGCATTAAACCAACTTGTAACCTGTTAAGAATAAATCATGCCAATAACTTAGGAACACATAATAGACTTTTTAAATATGTAATAAATCTTTTAAAATATAAATAGTCTGTGATCTGTAACATAACAACTGGGAACTTCTACTAAGGAAATCATTATTACTTAATATACCAGTTTATGTTTAAGAAGGTTCATCTCAGCAATGTTTATCAAAGATCTAAAAAATTGGGGGAAATTTTTTCTAGAAATAAAAGGATATTCCTTTAAAAACTCATGGTAGAATATTTAATGATATGGAAAAGCATTACCAGTAAGTGGAGAAAACAGTTATACACAAGACCACATACGTAATATATACATATAGGTGTATCTACCTAAAATGCACATATATATATATGTATGTGAGAGACAACTCTAGTTCCTTAAATCCGATTTTGGGGTGAGCAATGAGGGGACAGAGGTGGTGGTACAGCTAGAAGAGGGCATAGCATGAAGAGGCTGCATGGACTAAAGCCCACACTTGGAGTGGAAACATCCATAAATAGATGGATCACTTTCTTAAGTGAGGAAGTTTCTCTCTCACTCTTGATTTCTCTATATTTATCTCAAACAAAAAGTGTTTCATTTCCTAGCACCTTTCTTTTCCTTCACATCACTTACAACAATTTTAATCATGTTTGTATGTTGGTTTGGTTTGGTCTGTTTCCTGCCCTAGAATACTCCATTCCATGAGGACAGGGCTAGGATCTGTTTCCAGCTGTATATCCATCACCAGCATATAGTATGTGCTCCAGAAGTACCAGCTGAATGATCTCCACACACTGGAATATTGCCAGTCATATAAGAAGCAAGACAAATGTGAAAATGAAAATCTAATGCTGACCTCACTATATCTGAATTACTTACTTGCTTCATTTCTATATACATAAATTTATTTAAAACTTGAATTACTTGATCATTATGTAGAACTTTTGATTAGAAGACCTCAAAGTATTTCATTAGCAAATACAGAGAGAATGCCTTAATTAATGGAAACATGTCATAAATGTTAAGGAACACTTTTTTTGTCCATCAAATGCGACACAGCTACAAACTACAACTCAGACTTCTAACTCTATGTCCACTCTTGAAGAATTTGGTTAATTCAAATTACATGTAGAATTGTCATTGTTGTAATGGTGATTAAGAAGCTCTGGACATCAGAAGTCCTCTACTACCCCAGAGGCAACGGGTCCACTGATAAAATCTAGAAAGCCAATTGGTAGGATGTGCTCTACTTTCACTCTACAGAAACTCATTAATCAGTCCAAATGTTCTCAAAGAAAAAGGCTACATAATAAATGCAATTTTAATAACCTACATTTCCTCATATTCACATGTATTTTTAATACATTTAAATCCAAACTGGACTGAGTCCAGAAAATAATCATAAACATAGCCAGTATCAGCCTCAAATTCTGCCACATAGTAAAAACCACTTTAAAACAATTCCATCGAACCGTATTTCTGGTGCCAAAAAAGCACCTCCCCCATCTGTACAGCTAGCTTACACAATAATCAGAGTGAGGATTATTTATCAATATGTGTAATAAGTAATTATTACAGGGTTGAAGTTTCACTTATTTCCTCAGATGTGGCTGCCTATTACAATCCATCAACTGTCAAGAAATAAAAAACCAGGAATGTTCTATATGTACTAGTAAACAAACACAGGCTGTAGCAGTGCTGCATTAAATCAAAATGGAAAAACCTTCCTCATGGAGTCGGAGAGACCCAGTCAGAGGGGAGAGTAAGGCAGAGCACTGGGTGTGCTGTGACCGGCATTTAAACTCTTAACTGGTTTTAACAGCCACCTGGAAGCCAAGTCATTTTTGTCTCTATAGCATCAAGAGAGAAACATCAAAATAGCAATTAAGCTATTATTAATAATAGCAATTATTAAACCTACAGAAGTCACATATTCCACTGTCCCAGAACAGACATTAAATTTTTAAACACCCAATGTAAAATACATTATTTTAAAAGCCTAATCTAAAATACCATCTCACTTTACTACTCAGATCTAAATACTGATTTTAATAATAAAATGTCAGAAAGATGGCAACCTGTAACCACAAAGATATAGAAACTACTAAGTGCCTGAAAATGAGTTATATATATCAGAAGATAATATTAAGTTATTGGCATCGAACTACAAAGGTTATTGGAATTCCAAGTTTAAAAAAGAACATTTACTCTGGACTTCCAGCAGTTCAAAGTAAACGTGTATTTTTTTCTTTTTTCTTTTTTCTTTTTTTTTTTTAACATTCAACTACTTTACTTTCCTTTTGTATTTTTTTATGGAGCAGTTTAACTTAATTATTACTTGGCAGCAGCAACATCCAAGAATCTTGTCTATCACAGATCAGAAGTCCTGCCTCTGAGAAGGCCTGACTGAGCAGAACATGAAATTCCTACAGGGGGTGCAGCATGAAGAACAGTTTCACCGAGAGAGGTATTTTTTTCATCTATGTCTAGTCTCCTATCTTCTTAAGTATAAGACAGAGGAACTGATATCTTAAATACCAGTTCTTACTTTTAAAAAGGTTTGAATTGATTGTAATGAAAAGGAAATCAAGCTGATGGTTCCAGCAGCACACATCACTTACTAGGTGCTAAGTATAAACCAGGCACGGTGATAAACGTAAAGCATTTTGGTGCCTGCATTATCTCACTTAACGTTCACATTCCTATGAGAAACTATTAATATCCCTGTTTACTAATATAGGATACAAAGAATCTATAATTAGCCAAAGGTCATGAATTAAACAAGTGGTGGAGTGAAGACCTGAGCCTGTATCTTTTTGGCATCAATATCAGTGCTCCTAAAAACGGACAATATATTGACAGTAGAGGATACAGAGTGCTGATAATCAGCACCAGCCCCGTCCTCCTGAACTCCACTGCATGGAGCTGTTCCACGAAAAAAGGGGTTCTGATTTGGTTCTGACGTGAAGCAGGCTTGGAGAGATTAGAAGGCAGAATAAAGAAAGAAGAGATTCCAGCATCAGGCTGCTGGAGAAGGGGCAACCTCAGGCCAAGGCTGAGGAATGCAGGGGCATGAATCTCCCTGCTGTTCCAAAGCTCAGGTTACACCATCTTCTCTACACAGCCTTTTACTCCTCCAGTCTCCCCAACAACTTTGCAGCCAAGCCCCTATTATGAAAAAAAACTACTGGGAACACCTGTACAGTCATGTGCAAGTCTTTATGTGAATACGTTATGATTTTTCACATCTTCCTTTGTGAAGAGTCTGTTAAATTTTTGGCCCACTTTTTAGATATTTTTGCTGTTTTATCGAGGTGTTTGAGTCCTCTATATGTTCCAGATACCAGTTGTTTATCAGATACATGTTTTGCAAAGTTTTCTCCTAATTTGGCTCTTTTTAATGATGTCTTTTAATGAGAAGTCTTTAATGAAGTCTAACTTATCAATATTTTTCTGCTGTAATTATTGCTTTCCATGATTTAAGAAACCCCTTTCTATCTCCAAGCTATAAAGATATTTTCCTATATTTTCTTCCAAAAGTTTGTATTTCGGTTTTCTCTTTCAGGTTTGGATTCACCTTGAATTAGTAGTTGTATGTGGTGGGATTCAAGGATCTTTTTTTTCACAAATATTGAAGACTCCTTTTTTCCCACTGGATCACTTTGGTGCCACTGACAAAAATTAAGTGCCAAATAAGTGTGGGTCTATTTTGGGTTCTCTCTTCTCTTCTCTTCTACTGAAGAAGATCTAGATCCACATGTTAGGTATAGTCTTTATAAACAATCATACTATCTACAAACAGGGACAGTTTTACTTCTTTTTTATCTTCATGCCCTTTAGGAAATAACAAACAGAAGTGGTGAGAATGAAAATTCTCATTTTGCTCCAAACCTTAGGGAGGAACCATGTGATATCTCACCATGTCATATAATGTTCATTGTAGATTTCTTACACTTACTTAACTTACATTGTAGATTACTTACACTTATAAATTTCCTCCAAGAGTTTTTAATCTGAAATGAGTGTTTCTTTTTCTACATTTATTAAAGTGATCATATGGTTTTTCTCCTTTATTCTGTCAATACGGTAGATTAAACTGACTTGATTTTTTAATGTTAAACCAAATTTGTTGTGATAGCTACCTTTACGTGTCACCTTGACCATAGGGTGCCCAGGCATTTGATCAAACATTATTGTGGGTGTGTGTGCAAAGGTGTTTCTAGATGAAATGACCATGTCAATCACTACAATGAATAAAGCAGACTGCTCTCTCTAATGTGAAGGTCCCATCCAATCAGGTGAAGGCCTGAATAAAACAGAAAGTCTGACCAGATCAGGCACAAGACGGAACTCCTTCTGCCTGATTGACTGAGCTGGGACAAGGGTTCTGTCCTGTCTCCACACTAGAACTAAAACATCATCTATTCCTTGCCAATTACAGATCGCAGGACTCCACAGCCTCCATAATTAGAGCCGATTGCTTATAATAAATCTCTTTACATATATACATCCTATTGGTTCTGGAGAAACCTGCAAATACACTTGTGTTCTGGAGATAAATGCTGCTTGCTTATCAAGTACCCTCACCTTACCATAGTTCAGCCCTAATATATATCTATATTAAAGAATTTAAAATAGATGTGTGGTTTTAGGTATATCCCTGAAAACTGCCTAATTTAAGTTTACATATTCTTATGCTTATCCAGAACCACCTTTCCCTTTTATTTCCTACTAATAATGATTCTCATTAAAATGAGATTAACTCCCAAAATGTAGTAATGGAGAAAGAAACCACAGAAGAAGCCTCTTAGGAACTCCCGTTTTTCTAAGATTTGGCATTCAAGAAACAGGGATCAAAAGATTTTTAAAATATGGATAAATATAAAAAGACTATTTAGTTGAATAATACAGGCAGAAGTTAACTTAAGCTAGTCCTTTGATGATCAGAAAAAAATTCTGAACTAGAATATTTCTTAGGTCATAAGCAAAAATAAGCAAGAATTCCTTAGTCAATAAAATACCAACAGTTATGTTTTTAGTGTCCAAATAGTCTAAATTATTAGTTTCAAAAGAAGCTTCTTTTTACCCATTTTTCAAACATTGAGGAACAGTTGACCTAGGAATAGTTGAAAAGGTGATGGCAAGAAAAAGTAGGATAAAAAAAGATGGAAGCACCATCAAGTAGTACAAGAATGCATAGGCTGCTTGGGGGTGGCCAGTGGGGGTGGTTTGAGCTCGTGAGGAAGACTGAGGTGGAAACAGGGTTGCTGCTCTGGAAGAATGTGCAGGAGGACAGACAACAGGGCACATAACAGGGAAAAGAGCAGATCTTATGAATTTAAAAAACAATAAAAACAACACCATCAACTCTGGTGTTGTCATTTTTCTCCACCGTTATTCCTACACTACATGACTCATCTTCCTATGTTCTGCAGCCTCTACTGGAAACCTCTCATTCTCTTCCTATAACCAAGCATACTTATCTAGCTAACATCCTTCATATTTCACCTTAAATGCATACAGACTAGGCCGGTTCCCCCTACTGCAAATAACTCAGCGCCCTGAATGTGTGGCACAAATAACATCATAATTAAGTAATTAGCTGTGTAATTATTTTATAAATGTCAGCCTCTAAGCCTTGCCTGCGAGAGGACAAAGTTCATGCTTATCTAGCTCATCACTGCAACTTTCAATCAAGGGGGTCAATAAGTACTTTTTGCATGAATTAATAAATTGAATGAAATAAATGTGTCCTTGGATATATTTTCAACAATAAATTATTAACACTAAAAAAAAAGTATTTACTTATCTGTCACTTGCATAGTGCACGTACAAATTGCCAGGCATGGTTCTAAGCACATTACATGTACTAATTCAACCCTAGGAGGCTGGTGTGCTTATTATGCCCATTTAACTAATGAGAAAACCAGTGCACAGAAAGGTTAAGTAGTTTGCCCAATGTCTTCAGTAAAGCCATGATTCAGACCCAGGCAGCCGGGTTCTGCAATTCATTACTAATTAATTTTAAGACAATTCTATGAAAACAATGTCCATTAAAGGCTATGGAAAGAAAGTATCTTGTAAAATATTTTAAAGGTCTGGGATTTCACATTTCAGCTCTGCAATTGTCGTGCATGTCTAGTGAATTATGGGGGATGTCGGTAGCTGATTCTTGATGCTGAGGTCTTCTTTTCAGTCATGAAAATATTATACGAGATTTTAAGAAGAAATAGATAAGTCAAAGTTTTCATGCTACCTATTGCTTTTTACATATGATGATCCTAATGCCCAGAGTATTCACTGAAATAGAAACAAACAAATCTATGCCAGGGCTGCAGCAGCCATTTAAGCTGATGGATGTCTTTTTTCCTCCTTTAATGGAACAAAGAAATAAGCAACTTATTTTACTGGATCTCCCATGTTGACTACAGAAGATTTATTATGTAAAAATGTAAAAGCTAAAAGCATTTATAGTACATCTTTTTCCTTTAGTAAAACCAAACCAATTAAAATAATCATTGTGCATATTTTGTTTAAAAAAGAAACTGCAAGTGTTGCTTTCATAAGGCCTAACTATGTGATGACCACAGAATGTGAAAATCTCAATTATCCTTAACTCATCTAAACATTAATGGATTCGGTGTCCAAAGGTCAGTCTGGAAAAAACTGGGTTATCGACATCTGGCCTTCAAATGCATTAGGTGTAAGTTTTTCTTCAGCTACTGCTATAACCGAGCAGGACCCTATGAGGCATTTCCAGGACAGCCTTCCCTCCCCATCTCATGTCCTTCACACCTGCCACTTGTTTGCAGAAAAACTTCAGTATCCTAGGCCTTCACTGAGTTTCAAAGAATAAATTTAATCAGAGAAGTGAGAAAATGCAGAAACAAAGGAAAACAGTCAAGTAAGACAAAATAATGATAGCTTAGCGATTAAACAAAGTCAAGGACCTTTAGTTTCTCCTCACAGGCTAGAGATAATACTCTGAGCCATGTCCTTTGAGGTGTTTTGCCAAGAATGAAACCTCCACCAGGCAGAAGTTAACTGTATGCTGACTACAAGCACTAAGTCCCCAGACCGGCTGGAACCAGAATGATGATGATGTTGACTCCGGATCACCTCACCACCAACCAACCAGTAGAACGATCACGTATCCCACATCCCTGCTCCCTCACCCTGTCTTTAAAGACCTATCCCTGAAAGCCATCAGGGAGTTCAGGCCTTTTGAGCATCAGCTATCTGGACTCCTTGCTTGGCGCCGAACAATAAATGCTGTATTTTCCTTCACAACAACCTGGTGTCAGTAGATTGGTTTTACTGTGCTAGGAGGGGCGAGTGGACCCACGTTTGGTCAGTAACCATGCCAACCAGAGCAAACATAAGAAGGGAGCTTATGCTATGATGTAAGCACCTTTCATTGAGGATGCTGATGCTGACGCAGC
Source organism: Camelus bactrianus (assembly GCF_048773025.1). NCBI lineage: Eukaryota > Metazoa > Chordata > Mammalia > Artiodactyla > Camelidae > Camelus > Camelus bactrianus. The sequence goes on from NC_133542.1 coordinate 28,969,340, forward strand.
TGAGTTTTTACTGGCTAGAAAGACATTCAGTCATCATCAGTCCCTTCTTGCTTTTATCAATCAATCAATTTATTTCATTTTCTTCAAAGTCATATCCCATGGAACCACCTGTGCTCATCATGTATCCCACCATGACTCCGCATTTCCCTACCTCTGAGACATAGGTACATAACAGGGTGGATGTTAGCAAACATAACCTAGCCAGTAGCTGGGTTACAATTTATAACGATTTATCAATGAACCTGAGAGAACAAGTATTTCATAGTCTCTGATTAATGCACACACTCAGTGGTGCACAGAAACTGCATTAACAACATCCTTAAAACATCATGGTCCAGTAGAGGAAAGAACATGAAATGATGGCAATTTCTGTGTAGGAAAAGCAATTACATGAGAAAATAACTACGGTAGTGAAGAGATTACAGAAAATAACACTGTTAAAAACCACCAAAGAGGTTTACTAGTTTTTGTTTTTGAGGGAGTCACAGACCCTTACTTTGCATGTTACAATCACGAGTTTGAATTCTAAGAATAAACATTTACTACTATAATTTTTAACTTAAGTTACAGTTTAAGATAAGGTAATATGAAAAGACAGTTTATGAATTACCAATGAATTATGCTATCTATAAATGCTACGTTCCTTCTGATGAGAGATAGTTGAAATGTGACTTTCTACACTAAACTTTACATAAAAGTTTCTTCCTACACAAAAAAAGGAACTTTATGAACTATTTTTGAGAGTTTGTACAGTCACTTTTATCTCTGATGGAAAGTAGGTAGATACATTTCAGGAGTTAGGCTTAGTAAGTCAGTAATAATAAATACCATGTGCTAAACTTATAAGCAAACCACCTGATTCTTCTGTCTGTGCTTGTACAGGGCCTTCAATTCATCAGGCCCTGTTCACTGTTGCACACATGGAACTACTTGAAGGCAGGACTGTACTAGGTAAGTATCACTCGAAAATTGTAAAGCCATCCTTTGATATCCCTGGCTATTCAGCACTAGCAATATTAAACTTCTATTAAAAAAGAATTTTAGATACCTCCTTTGGTAGACAAAAATTTTTTAATGCTTGAAAAGTCACAATTCTGACATAATATAAACAAACTTGCATAGCTATTCAAGATGCACTGCGTTGTGGTTAAGTATTAGCCTGGGAGGAGGACTGTATTTCAAAGCACTCCTGGAAGCCACCTCTCCCCATTTTCTCCCACACCACTCACTCCTTGGCTTGTGTTTAGCCCATTCTAAACTTATTAGGACTTATAAGTACTTATTTTCCTGTGTGCTTTTCTTCCACACCAGTAGTGCCCACAAGCCCAGTCCTCAACTGCAGGCATTTCCACCCAACCTCCACTCCTGACCCCCAGGAGGTCTCTGAGAATGCCTGGAGACATTTCTGGTTGTCACAACTGTAAGCTACTACTGGCATCCATTGTGAAGAGGGCAGGACGCTGCTGAAAATGACAACAGCGCTAAGGTGAAGAAACCCTGCACTGGTCTAAACTACTTGAGGACAGGGCCCATCTGTCTAGTGCTTGCGACATTCTGCTTAACTCTGCAGCCAGGCACGAGGTAGGCCCTCAAGTATGGCATGAACAGATGTGTGTGTGTGTGAAAATTTGTGTCAGTGTGAATTTTAAACCATCTTTCTGCATATGACACTCTTTAAATACCTCCTGCCATTGTTTCTTCCTTCTACTGCCTCAGAGAGGTTGTGGAATGAGAGAGGAGGCGTAATGTGAAAAGGGCAGGTCTGCAGTTCTGCCCTGGAGCAGAGAGGCTTTGGGGGAAGACACACTGGCTGAGATTTCAGTTTCACCATGTGACACGGGGAAGTTCCTGACCTGACAGGGACCTCTTGAGGACTTGAACCAGATGTCCTCTCAAATCAGTGATTGGAAGGATTACATTAACCGTTTCTACATCCAAGAACATTTGCCTCATGTAACAGCTTTTCATGCGAGCTACCCAGCTTTTACCATGTGAGTCAAGGCCCTTATAGTATTTTATACACCACAGTCACAGCTACTGCCAAGTCTGCAGTAACCATTATCTTTAGGTCAACCTTTTATTTCACTATAAAGGGCTTTAAATGTGAACATGTCTGGTGATAAGTTAAGTTGACAGGCATTTCCTTTTATTACTATTCAAAGGAAGACACACATCTCTATCCTGCCGTTTCGTGTAAACAGCTTATAAGTGCAGACGTAATTCTTACAAGCCTAACTAGACTACCATTTCACAGAATTAGCATACCATGGCTATAAATTACAGGTCACTTATAGTCCTTGCAGTTGTCTTACGAACTATCATAGGAATTCATAAATTGAAACAAATCTAGAGGAATGATAGTAGCCACATACATCCTCAGTAAATGTGACCAGTGTAAAAAAATCCACTAAACGGCTTTTCCAGTTGTTCAGAGTAAGGATGTGACATTGGGTGGCACTGTCCTATGACAACCACAGGCAAGTGATAGTCAGAATGCTTAATATTTATTAGGCAAGTAAAAGCTCAGATATAACAATACAAAACATATTCTCCAAGAGCTCCTTGACAGACATTATAGCCTAAAATTCAAAGGAACATGACAATGATGCAACAAACAGATCAACAGTATAAAAAGAGAAGGGAGAACCAACATCCTCTCCTTGATCTACAGCTGTGTGAGGAGGAATAGTCCAAGAACAGAGAGTGTTTTAAAGGACTATAAAACCAGGAAGAAAGCTTGGAGCTCTCCAGCTTGTATCTTCCCACCTCTATTTTTTAGAGAAAGAATCTGAACTATGCATCAAGCTAAGTCATTTGGTCTATTGGTTCCCGGATATCTCAGAAAAAGAAGAAAAAGTGTGGGAATGACTATATATGTTTTATTCCAGGCTCTAGGCTTTGAAAGGGAGGCATAAGAGGGATCCTGTGATTTCCCTTTAGGACTCTACAATACCTTCTAGTAAAATCTATTATTTCCTCTCTCCCATGACAATAATGTTATCATACATATGACAGAACACAAACGTATCTTAAACTTAATAGAACTATTCAAAAAAAAGAAATAATGATTTCTTACTCAGAGCTATATTATTATTTTTCCTTAGCTGTCATCACAATAATTAAGTGATTTCTACTGAAAACACTCTTTTACTAGTTTCTTTGTAATTGTGTTGTTTTTATTGTTGTTAATTGTTTGGAAAGGTTGTGGAATTGATGGGGAAAAGACAGCATTATGAATCAGTTTTGGAAACACCTAGTTGGATAAAACTTATTTGCTCTGCAATGAAAAGAAAATCAACAAACAATTAAAAAGAAACCAAAAGACTACTATTCAACAGCAAAACTCCAAATGCTGGTTGCAAAATCAGGAATGCCACTAATGGTTGTGTGTCTGCAATTGTTCTCTTTCTGTTGAATGAGTAATATACCTGAAGGTCATATCATCTCACCACCCAACATCTCAATGGCCCTCAAACATGGATTCTGTAGGTTTCTGATGATAATACTTTTTATTATTGCCACCATAAATATATATACTTGAACTGTGCACATTTTACTGTAGAGGAATGTGAGGGTCAGAGGGCTAGGCAGTTTGCACAAGGTTGTCTAGCAAGTGAAGAGTAGAGCCAGTGTGCAGGCCCAGGTCTTTGACTTCAAACCTGAGCACAGAGTACCCTGTCACCACTCTGCCTCAGATGACATGATTCCATGGTAACATGGTCCTGGTTTCATTTCAAAGACAATAAAGTCATGTCTCTATCAGAGAATACCCACCACACCCTGGCACCAAGTTTGTAAGACTGAATACCCACTCACAGAGGCTTGCAAACAGAGATTGTCTGCAACACACCATAATTCTGGGAAGGAACAATGGTTCTGTGCACAGAAGAATGGGTGGTACGACCTGCTGAGAATCAGTCTTCTCTATGTTTCATCTCTTACCATGGTGGTGGGATCATCATCCACAAATAATCTTTGATGACTTGGCTGCCACTGCCACATGGCTGCCAAAACCAAAGAGAAAAAATTTTTCATTATGGTTTTGACAAGCTCTAAGTGGTCAAAATGCAGCCTTCTCTTGACTGGAAATAAAAAAGCACCCTATTGAAAAGAAAGATTTCAATGAAGAATGAAGAGGCAAATGCCAAAAACCTCCATGAAAGCTAGGACATAGATTTCGGTCTTGCAACTACCCATTTTGCAAAGAAAATGAATGGTAGGTTTAGTTTGTACTATTATTATAAAACATAGTAAAGGATTTGTGGTAGAAATAAGTATCAAAAGTGATGACAGGTGGCATTATGCAGAGCATAATCTTCCTTAGAAGCTGTGTGCCAGGGAGAATTTGCACATGTTTGTTGGGCATTACAAGTAAAAGAGCTTATGCCAAAGCCATTATTTTCTACCTCTAGATGCTGCAACCTGAAAAACTATCATAAATAAGAGGTTATGCTTCATGCTAATCAGACTCACTATGAAATGAGTCAGCAAGTCCCTTGTCTGTCTTAACCAAGTGGGAGAGTGCAAGGCTCACTGTGAGGAAGTGCACCTCACACCAGCCTGACCCTCAGGACACCTTTTCAGAAATCCAGCCCTGCCTGAGGATGCGGAAAAGCCTGTAGCGGTACTAGGAACACTGCCACAGAGCCTTTCAGAGACCCAGCTGAGTTCTTAGGCCAAAGAACAGGATACTACTACACATGCTTTGGTAAAGGAAACACTTCTCTGCTACCGACATGCATAAAGTAGGTTCTTTAAGCTACGCAGACAACATCTGAATATGCAGTATCTGAGCCCAGTCAGATCCCACAAAGAAGAGGTCAGCAACCTTTTCCTGTAAAATTCCAGGTAGTAACTATTTTCAGCTCTGTGGACTGCATTATCTTTCCCACAACTGCTCAAGTCTGCCGTTGTCATACAAAAGCCACCACAGACAATACACAAACAAATGAGCACAGCTGTGTTCCAATACAACTTCATCACAAAAATGGCAGGGGGCCACAGCTTGCCAAGCCCCCAGACTTGGAAAAAATGGAGTTTCAGAGAAACAGGTGAGGTGGCATTTGATTCTTTGAATGTGCAGCCAACACAAAATCAAAAGACAGGAGTCACCAGCACCACATCGCCATTCCTGAAACAACTGAAGGAGGCTCTGGAACTTAGGCATGGACACAGGTGGTACAGCTCCGATATACTTTCAACCTGAGCTAAAGGCAACTGGCTGTAATGTGCTCTTGTATTCACATTATAAAGACTGGGGATAATTTTATATAAGACAAAAATGTAGCCATATTCCATCTGAGGTTAATGACTTGCTGTGGAAATTAAAGTTAATACATCAAATTACTAAACACTTTGATGTAAAGAGAGGACTTTTCCCCACAACTGAGTTAACTGACTAGGTCCTGACTAGTAAGGTGAATGAGGAAAGAAGCCAAAAGATCATGACTATTTTACAAAAAAAAAAAAAAAAGAAAGAAAAAAGAAAGGAAGCTGAAAATTTTCCAACTGCTCAATTTTAAAAGCTGTGACGATCATGCCATTAATTAAAAGTTGGTCACACCTGCCTTTCCAGGAGACATACTTGATAAGGCTGCAGCACAAATTCCACACATATGTGCCAGCAACACAATGGGAAAGCTGAAAGATTAAGTGACTCCAGATCAAGGAATCCCTGTTTAGCCCCTTGAGAAGGAGCCACCATACAGCTCTGTGAGGCCTGAGTCATGATCCACTGCCCTCCATGAAAAAGAAAAAGGGTAAACCAAGGGCAAGGAACGAAATAGCACAGCTTTGTCTCTATTCAGAGGTGAAAAGCAAAACCTACTGACATGGACAGCTGTGCACAGCATTCTTCATCTTTCTGTGCTTTATTCCACCTAAATAACTGATTGATTACTCTTGTAATCAATGATATGTTTGGTCACAACAATTATCCTCTTAAAACTGTGTCCCAGGGAACTATATTCAACTTCTTGTAATAACATATAATGGAAAAGAATCTGAAAAATATGTGTATATATATATATATGCAGGTATATGTATAACTGAATCACTTTGCTGTACACCTGAAACTAACATTGTAAATCAATTATACTTCAATTAAAAAAATTAGAACAACAACAACAGTGTTACTCCTCTTACCCCCTAATAGAAGAATTTCTGCTAAAACACAGAGAGATACCGAGACATAAGCTCTCCACTAGAAGTCCAGACGCTTCCACCACAGTTACCAGCATCACCAGCATGATGCCCTTTCAATTCTCGGTGCACTCACCTGTTTCTAAAGCAGAGGCTGGGACTGAACCTCCATGAGTACATGACTGCCCACATTAACAAACTAAGAGCTTCCACTCTTCCAAGAGAAACTCCATGATGCCTCTTGAGGTACTAGAGATGGAAGCAAAATAATGAGGACCAGAATCCAGCCTTCAATTGTCAAGTTGCCATACTCTGTCCTCGGTCAACTTATTTAACTCAAAATTGAACTGAGTAAGAATTTTCTGATTTTTCTAAGTTCTAAAATCCATGAAATAGAGAGATGGCACTTGAATTCTGGACCAGAGATTTTGAATGCACTGCCTGACAACAGTTACTGGCTTTGATTCTCCTTTGTTGGGCTTACATATGTTTAAGAAATTATTTAGAATGTGAAATCATTTAAATTAGATGGTCTTAACCTTGTAAAAGTTTCCGTTTATAATCAGATAAAAAGCTATGAACCTAAACTTCAGAAAAATGCACATATGAACAATATGAGGATTTTTCATTTCATTTACAATTTTACAGGGCTCACAGACCACTAAGGCCTCTCCTTGAACCCCAGGGTAGTGTTTCTGAAAGAAAGAGTAAAAGATCATGTCCTGTGCGTTCTGTCTTCTTACTTGGTAAGTGGAGCTACCACAATAGCTCATTATCACATAAAATCTTTAATTTTATTCAATGTAACAAACATTGAGGGCCTATATGTGCAGGGATTCTGTAGGGTTCTAAGAAAGTGCAGAGATAAGTAAAAGCACAGCCCCACTCTTCTAAGGACATTAAAAAAAAAAAATAGTTGTACTACAAAGGCATCTACATGACCAAGTACTAAACAGAGTTCACGTGGAGTCCCAGGAGAAAGTCATGCTGCATGGGGAAGGGGGCTCAGGCTAGCTGAAGGAGAAGCTGAGACACACAGCACTGAAACCAACAGCAAATGAAGGGGTGGAAGGGAGGGAGAGTGCAGCTCAGTCAGAAGGGGTACTGCTGGGTTAGTTCAATGTGGATACAGAATGAGATGCAGTGTTCAGGCACAAAGTGACAGAGAAGAGCACCGACAGCCCGGTCTCTGTGGGAAATAACTGCTAATTTCCCAACAGCTATACCTGAAATATGTGATGCCCATTAGGAAGTTTGGTAGAAAAAAAGAGAGGTGAGATAGCAGTATATTAGGGAAATCACTATATTTACTATCACTCAGAACTAATTTCAAAACAGCACATGAAAAAAAAAAAACCCTCAGCCGTCTCAAAGCTCACTAATCATACCTGAAGATCAGCAGGAAAAGGTCAGCGTGAATTGGGAAAACATTTGTATAACACTGTACACTAAGACTCATTTAAAACAAAATGTTACTCTCTTAAATTCATATTATTTTCCAAGCGAGTTATCAAAATCAATTTTGTATTTCATACTCTAATAAAAGAAAGCTTTATAGTCTAGGCAGCTTAGGACTGTCTCCAGAGCAACTAGAAAAAACAAAGTGAATGATTAGATTATTGCTTCACAAAGATTAAATGCATCTCTTAAAAATAAATGCAAACAGCCAAGTTAATTCAAATCATAGGTCAAAGCAGAATAAATCATGTTTAAATCTCTCAATTTTATCTTTAAAAAATAAAGGCAGGGAGAGCTTTTACTCCACTGTGGATCAAAACTGCTTAGTAAGCAAAAGTGATTAAATAAACAGACTATTATAAGCCATCAGCTCAATCAAGTGAGAACATTCTAGCTGTCTTCTCTTAGTGAAAGGAAGATGCTTGATGCTTTTCATAATAAATATCCATTCATAAAATATGCTGAAATGAACAAAAAAGATCTATTGCCAATTCCAGCTATTTCACAGAGAAAAGTTGGCAAGGAATTTTGTAATATCTAAAATAGAAAAGTATCAATTAATCATGGAAATAGCTCAGATAATGTGTTATATTTTGTTATATATTATCATATTCATTAGGTGCTTTAAACCATTTATAAAAAGACATCACATAAAAATGCAAGTACTAGTCATTTTAAGAAACAAAAGCTTTTAAAAATATGTGTTGGGTCCTCCCACCCCAACTGTGAAGTTAAAACATGTTCACTGAAGTACTGTTGAAAGATAACAAGAGACACCATGAGGAAAATAATAACCACCCAGGGAGAACACAACCATTTAATATGGTTTTCTTGCATTCACCTTTCCAAGTGTACTTATGTCACTGGAACAATTTTGTATGTGCTGTTTCCTTTAAAATGGTTCCAAAGTGCACTTGTCTCTCAGTTTCTATGGGGGGGGGGGGGGATTGATTCCAGAACAGCCCCCACCTGCCCCAGATGTCTCAGATACAGATACCAAAATCTGTAGACGCTCAAGTCCTTTATATAAAATGGCACAGTATTTGCATAGAACCTACACACATTCTCCTACAGAGTTTAAATCATCCCTAGATTACTTATAATACCTAGTACGATGCAAATGCTACATAGAGAGTTGCCAGGACCCCAGCAAATTTAAGTTTTGCTTTTTGAAACTTTCTGGAATGATTTTTTTCAAATATTTCTGGCCTGTGGTTGGTTGAATCCATGGATGTGGAAGCCACAGATAGGGAAGGCCAATTGTATTCTCCTATGTAACTCTACACTGATTTATGTCACTAATACTGTACTGTCACATATAATGATGCTGCCATTGTTTTGTTTTACTGTTTTAAATAATGCTATGTTGAACATCTTTACAAATAAAATCTTGCTTGTATCTATAACTATTTCTTCATATCTGTTTCCTTAGATCAAATTCTTGGAAGTAAAATGCCAGATCATAGGGTATGCATATTTTTTAAGTTTTTCAGACATTTTCTCAAATTTTTGTTCATAAAGATTAGACCAGTTTATGATGTCACCAACAATATATGTTTTAAGCCAATTTAAGTTTATTCTTATAACCTCCAGTTATTATATTTCTTAAATTCTGAACTAAGTAATAGCAAGGCCGATTTTCAAAAATCGTATCACTCTACTCCTAATATTAAAAGAAGAAAGAGGAAACATCTAAATACATTTAAAATGACAAAACATACCAATTTTCATAAACTGTATGTTAATAACACAAGTCTTTTAAATAATATCACTAGTTATTGCTTTTATGATTTTATTCCCAATTTACAAAGTACAAAACTGAAATAAATCACAATTTTTTCCTTTTTATTTGATAATTAACTTGAATGTTTCTATGCTGCGTGCTTATTTTATACTTAAATGTATAAAACATGTAAGCAATAGTCAAAATCCTCAATGTAGTATTTCTTCACTGTTATTTCTAAACTGTATACCTGTATCTTACTGCCCGACCCCTACCCCCATATCATGACCTATATATAGGTCACACACATCTTAACACTCAGCAAAAACAGTCAATTCTGATTATGAGAGATATTTAACAGTCTCCACCATATGTAGGCATTCTTGACGCCAATTCCCAAGACATTCCTCAGTTTCTTAGAAAGCCAACTCCCGGTAACAAGTGAGAGGCAACAAGTGGTGCCCAGATGTCATGGGCTGTATCACTCTTCCTATGAGCAAATGAATGTAATTAGATGATGGCTGGAAGAAGCTGATGCTGGGCTTCTGAGTCCAGAAAACAGGGTTCATTGTGGGGTTTTTTTTCACTTGACAGTGCAAAGGTATATGGGTGGCCTTGGAAGTTTCAAAGTTAACTGTCAAGAAACATGAATCCTATATGCTAGGAAAAGCAAAATGTACCCAGGACCTAATAGAAAATGGCACATTAAATGAAACATAATATACTGAGAGAATAAAATGATAAAAAAAAAAAAACCTCTGCTGTCCCTTCAACTCATTAATCCAGGATCTTAAAATACAAAATGAACAGGAATTTATCACATTCTGATCTTTTCTCTTCATTAAAAATAAAAAAGTGAGGAAAGAAAAAAAGCGGGAAGTCATATATACCATCTCTATGTTATTACAATTTGCCTTTCCATAAAGTCTAATTGTGTATTTATGTATCTGATACTGTATTTTATATAAATATCAGAGCATAACCCTACTGTTCACATATATCAAGTATCCAGTACAAGACATCAGACTGCATCAGAGTGCTGCTGGAAGATTCAGGATCTGGACAAGAAGCAGCTGAGTTGGGATGCATTTGAGATCAGAGGTAAATTTTTAAATATAAGTAATGAAAAGTCTTTAGGATTATTTGATAATCAAATTAATGAGAAAACGTGAGAAAGACAAGTTTCCTGCTAGGGGACATTAAATACTGACATCAACAAAAATAATGTAAAATTAGTAAGGTACAACAAAAGAACATCATTGACATACTGATTAATGAGTGCCATCAATTTAAAGAATATATTCAATATGTAATTATTCATTGTATACACATGCACATACACGAACACACTCACACAAACACCTCAAAAAGCCTGAAAATATTTCAGCTCGCATATGAAAGAAACTAGACAGGTTTATCCCAAATATGGACATCAGTCCTGAAAACCTGCACAGCATGCAAATAACAAGTTGTGACAATAGAAGAAATGTGTTAGAGCTAAATAACCAAAGGGGAAAAAAAGTTTTAACAATATTAGAGCAAAAAAATGAGTCATCTTTCTATATTCTCTTTAGAAAATTTTACAAAATTGCTGATATGAAATGGAGATCAACGTTAGACAGTCAAAAAAGTAAGGAAAAGTGTTATGGAAAGGCGGTCATACATACCACTACATAATTTATCAAAAAATAAGATTGAAGGGGGAGGTATAGCTCAGTGGTAGAGTACATGCTTAGCATACACAAGGTCCTGGGTTCAATCCCCAGTACCTCCATCAATAAAATAAGTAAACCTAATTGCTTCCCCCCACCCCAAAAAAAATTAAAAAGATTAAAATATAAAATTAAAGTATAATACTGATATATTAACAGAACTCAACTTTGTAAAATCTATTATTTTAAACTTAAAAATACAGTAAGCATAATTTCTTTAAGTATAGGCTATTGAAATTCCTGCATCTACAGTACCAATTACAACCACCTCATATTCTCCAATCAGTAGGAACTTCTAGCATCCCTGAACAACACTGTAAGATCCTGTTTGCCCAGAACATAACTCATTAGTAGCAAAAAATTCATTAGAAATTATGTTCATTTACCATAATCGAATTCCCACTTAAATGGCATAAATTTTGCCATAAATACCAATAAAGACACATCAGCATCAAACAAAATATCTTAAAATCTCTGGGTTCTAATTGTGCTACATCTGACTTACATAAAATTATGTACATTTAGATAGTCTAGTCCCTAACATGACCAGAAAAAGCTCCTTTAACATCTCTGAGAGTAAATATAAGAACATACTTTGCCTGTGATTCAAAACTTCAACATGTAAATATTTCCATTATCTTTAAGAAATATTAGTATGAACCTTAGATTAAAAGCTAAACTACATCAAACTATATTAATAAAATATTACTTGGTTTAAGCCGTATTTAAAACATGAAAAGATAATTAAACTTGTGTATTATTTCTAAGCATTAAAATCTATTTAATTTCAGATTAAGTCTCAGATTATAAATTTAATAGGTACATCATTAATCTTATCAAGTATGCCCTACTTAAAAGCTGATGGTTTTAATTTTTTTAATTAATTTATTTAATCTTACGCTATTCTCTCCTCAATCATGAGTTCAAGATTAAAAACACTCAGGCAAATGAATACCAATACAAAATACATCAATGCTACTTTTAGATGGTTTATAATTCCCAAATCAATTAAAATTTATTCCATCCAAAATAATATTTACAGCCAGAGTGTCAGGTAAAAACCATTTGATTAATGGATTTTAAAAAAGGTTGGACTGATTCTAATAAAAGATAAATTATAGTCACTTTTTTTTTGTTCATATGAATGAGCTAAATAAAACAAAAGAGGGAAAACTTTCCTGTGTGTGTATGTGTGTGTGTCTATGTGTGTGTGTAAAGCAAGAATAAGAGAGGGATCACAAAAGATCACTCAGTGACCAGGTTGGAGCAAAGCAAAAACAAAACAAAAATAACACTATACAAACCACAACAATAACCTAACATTCCCAAGGCCGGCTAATATGAGTAAATGCTACTTCTTTACCAATTACAGCTTTAGCTCTGTTTCTCTTGATCTATAGTTAAAATTATCAAGATACCAGATTATGCAATTTCCCCGACTTTCTGCCAGCATCCAATCCAAACCAAAACCACTCTTCCACTGAACCCTCCCCAAAAACACCTAAACAAGCCCAAAGTCAATAATTAGCCCCTCCTAGCATACATAATTCCCCATGCTGCGCTGTTTCCTTTGTTGCAACGAGGCAAAAGATTCTTCTTTATTTGACTACAAGTGATTTGGTAGTAGGGCATCTTCAGAAAGCATGTTCAAATTAATTCCTTATCCAAAAGTAACCTATATGTTTTAGAGAAAAAATGAACAGAATGTTCACAATGAGGATGAGTGCCAAAATACTACGATAGCTTTCATATATTTGATTATACCCTAATTTAGGTGAAAAAAAGCAAAAAAGACATCAGCCAAACTCTAAAAAGTCACCAAAACTCTGCAAAATAGGTTTGCATATCTATTGAACCATGATTTCAAACTAGTGAAAAAAACACTGCTGTTCCATCATTGATGTGCATAAAATCCTGCAAATGAAAATTAATTTGCAGAAGGGAGTTTAACACCCTAGCTTCCAGGCACTAACTATCACTGCAACGTTAACCACTTCCTGGTACCGCCTAGATCTCCTGAATTTGGCATAAATTCAAACGTAAGGATGTTGAATCAGTAATAAATTCAGAACACAGAGCCAATTCAATAGCACCCCCTGCTTGCAGATAATTTAATTTCATTTTAGAGGAGCTTTTAAACATCATAATCAACAAAATCAATCTTTCAAACTGTGCAGTTGTACCTAATATATAAATTTAAGTTAACTTGAAAGAATACACTATAACATTTTACACTTAAGCCAAGAATGACTGAAAGGATCCAGATAAAAATCAAGTTTGGACTGTAACACTGCTCTCCCAGGAGAGTAAAGGGAAGGGGATCTCAAAACTTTAGCAAGCATGACAAGCATGTGGAGAATTTGTAAAACACGCAGATTTTTCTCAAGTAGTCTGAAGATTCTCATTCAGTGACTGCTGAGATGAGGCCCAGAAATCTGCATTTTTAACAAACACTTCAGATGGTTCTGATAGAAGACAACTGGTCAACATTTGTACACACTGCATGAAAATATCCTTTAGTAGCAGATCCAAGTATTTCCACCAGGGCAGATAATTATTTGTACAACTTTTTAATGGTGTCTTCTGTTTTGTCAAAGAAGGAACACAAAACTCTTTAAATAATTTTTTTCAAATACTGATGATACCTTTAAAATGTTTATAAATTCCTGAATAAAACTAATTTACTTTTCTTAATACTTATGCTCCAAAAACGTCTATAGCTTGTATTCTGATTAAAGGAAAACATATTCAATTGTTTCAAACTTGGACAATAGAGATAAGCACAAAAAATTAAACACTTCCTGAAATTCTAACACAGAGATAATGGCTGCTTAGTATTCTAGAATATTCTTTTTTTTTTTTCCTACACATCTATGTTCCTATTGTATCTTATAAAACCTCAAGGTAAAATTCTCAAAAGAAAGGTAAATGGCCACTAGATGGAGGCCTTCATTTACAAAAGTAGTCATTTTCATAGTAAGATCCACAGGCCTGAAACAAAGGGAAAAACAGCAGTTAGTTCATAAACCATGAAGAAGTATCCTAACTGAGGCAAAGCAGAGCATGGCACAGCTGGTGCTTAGCTCTGCCTTCGTGGTACCAGAAGAGTACTGACACGCTATGAAGTTCAACACACAAGCAGGTGCTGTTTCATGTAAAAGCCATGAAAGTCAGAACCTAACCATGTAAGTTACAAAAGTGTTAGTGACTACTAGATTTGGGAGCAATTACAGAGAGAAAAAAATAAAAATTTGAGGACTACAAAAAATACAGATACGATAAAACAGACATTAAAAGAAGAAAGGAGACAAAATGTAAGGATATATTTGATAAATTAAGAGAAACCAGTTTCATCTTGGTTTAAGAAGCAACTCTACTCCTTCCCTGAAACTCTTAGGCAATTACATTTTCCTCCAAACTCAATATGGTACAACCTATCCTAAAGAAGATGGAAGCACAATAACTGCTCTGCCAGTCAGCATCCACAGTCCTCTTAAAAGGGGCTCTTTGTCACCTGGCCCCTTGGCCATACAGGAGCAGGGGTCATGCAGGCTCGGTACTGCACAAGCTCAGTGAGGCGCTCAGTGTGGGAGTCGGGAACGCAAAGCCATGCAGTACTGAGGGGAAAAGAACAAGATCCCATATGTCCACAAAAACATTCCCCTTCACAGACTGGGGTGGAGATGGTTCCTTCATAATGAGTTTTCCTTTCAGAACTTAGAAGGGATAACAATTCATATTTTAGAACTTTCACCACTGCTTAATTTTCTTGTAACTTGGTAAGAGGAGCATTCTTAATCATACATTTTATGCACACACACGATCGAGGCTTTTTTAGTTTAATCCTAACTGATTACTATCATGTGCCCCAAACAATCCATTTTCAATCTAATTTTCAAATAATTAGATTATAGTAACACAATCAAAATAATATATTTCACTGTCTGGTTAATTGAAGGTGCACTGAAATTAGAAGAGAGCAAACCCAAACAGCCACAGAACCAAGCAGATAACATGCATGAGTGGAATGCACCAGGTGTCCCCAAAATAAGTGGGCAGGCAGCGGTGGTAGCAGGGCCCAAAGAACCTCTGTACGTGACAGGCAGAGGGCAAGCTGAGAACTAGAGGGAACTGGAAAGGGCTTCCACAGTCTGGAGGAGCCAGCCTCTGCCAGGCTCCAGCCAAATGTTGCCTGGGAGGAAATGTCAGGGCAGTGTTTTCAAACTGTCCCAGTTCTTAAGAGAATCTGTTAACTCCAGAGTTTTTTGTGAAATCTCATGATATTTAAACATTAGCAATTAATATAATTCAAAGTGTGAGCCACTTCTCTGCATACACACCCTTGTAGGCTGGTTATGGCTACAAGACTACTAGGTACAGAGTCCTGGGCTTCCAGGTGAATCTGGGGTGGTTTCAGGTTGAGAATGAACAGGCTGACAGCCACCTCTGGCTCTGCAGCCGTGCGGACGAGTATGAAAATGTTGATGACGCATGTGAAAACAAGCAAGTCAATCCATTTTCTCTTTCTTGCTTGTTTTGGCTACAAGTACGCTCTGTTCTCCTGATAGCACTCAGAGGGGGAACAAAATGAGATTACTGTCCATGAAACATACTGCAGTTTTTCTGAGTTTCTACATTCTATTGTTCCATGAATATGTTTCATTAATAATCTCATAATGAATTTGTTTTATGTAATTGTGGGGCTACTGTACATTCATGTCTAAAAAAATGCTTTAGGAAAATAATCCTTTACAATATTAAGTCACAGGAAGTAGACAAAAACTTTTCCAAAAGACAGCATAAAGACCTCTTTACAGACAGAAGTAGAGGCTAAATTAACTACCACAAAAGAAAACAAAAAATCTATTTCAAATAGCAGAAGTTGCAAATGGAACAAACAAAATGCATCCAGTATCCTATGCTGGATCTACACTGGACCAGAACAATAAAACTTCATACATCTTGATTTATAACAAAAAGAATAAAGAACCTTCTCTAAGGGTCACTCCACAAAACAGGAAATTATTTAGAATAAAAGTTTCAGAAATATAGTAACTTCATTCTTCATCAGACATTCATCCAAAATAAGAATGCATTTTCTTAGCTGTCTATGACACCATTTATCAGAGAAAGAACAAAATCAATATTCACTTCTTCACTAGATCAGTACTTTTCACCAAGTCTTATTAGTTATCTAGCATTTTTCTTCAAAAGAGAAGAAAAAATACTTTCATCCTCACTACATCAAGATTATTTATAATTAAACTAACTCAACATGAAAAAAAGTCTGTATATGAGATTAAATTGTTAATCATGAACTGAATAGCAAATACAACCAAGGCAGCAATGGAACTTCTGCGAGGACATAACATGTGCCATCTGAGGAGTGAGACCCACGAGCCCACTGCTGATGAACGTGTCCAGGGACAGGTCCAGAGCTGAGGACCACCCTGAGGCTGGGCCCGGACGTACCAGTGGGCAGAGAGTGAGAAACCCCAGAGGTGAGGATGGACAATGAGGACACATGAATCAGTTTGGAAAGGAAGAGACACCTTCTCCTGCCAGGCTTGAGGAAACAGTCTGAACAAGATGAATGTTTTCAGGTTTCAAAATCAACTAAGAATATGTTATAAAGCCTACCCAATGAAGACAGCCAAAGAGAAACTAAAACGACAACAAAGCAATTAATTTCCGAGGAAGAAAGGTGGTACAGTTATACGTCTAGTGATATCTGAATTCATATGTGCCTATAAAACACAAGTACTTGGTTCAAGTATGATGTTAATGAAACATACACTGGACATGAAAACTTAAGTGTTTAAGGGGGGAGGGTACAGCTCAGTGGTAGAGTGCATGCTTAGCATGCACAAGGTCCTGGGTTCAACCCCAGGACCCGCATTAAAAATAAATAAATAAACCTAATTAGCCCTCCCCGAAAGAAAACAAAAACTTAAGTATTTAAATGTTGGCTACATTTTTTCCCCAATATCTCAATATAATAGTGAAAATTTACAGCTGAAATCACTGTAAAGACTATTCCTGCCTTGTGGATGATTTTGAGCCTTTAGAATTCAAGTGTGTATTTTCATTAGTATTAATCCCCTAGCAGTTAGGTCCTATCTTTGTGGAATTGAAAATTGTCATGATTCCCACAAAGCCTGTTTTAAAGTTGTAGTCATCCTTCTCTCCAGAGCAGTAACAATGATGGGTATCAACTGTTCACATTTTGAAGGTCACATGATACACAGGTTGAGAATTGTTATCTCTAGATTTAGTGTACATGTGACAGGAGCAAAAATGTGGCTTCTATCCACAGAATAACATGTCTCTTTGTCAATTATTGCCTCTGCCAAAACATATTAAATATATACACTCATACATATACATATACATATACATATACATATACATATACATATACATATACATATACATATACATATTTTGCCAGGAGACAGTGAGAGTCACTTGTTGACCATCGTGTGATAATATTAAAATTTATCCTTAACAAAATGATTAGCTTTTAAAACATCAAGGAACACATTCACTAGAAACACAATGATGCCTGGGCATCAATCTTAAAATACCCACTCTACAGTTCTAAGAAACTATAATCAATGTAATGAGGTATAAATAAATTTAACATCAACACCCTTTTAGGAATGTGTGCAATAAAATTTAACATCACTGAATCTGACATAAGAATAAAACCAACTAATGGTAGAACTGAAACACCTAACACAATTTTCTTTGAGTAACAGGCTTAAACTCATTCCCATTAAGTGAAACACAAGTAAGATAACCTCAATGAAAGAGCTACCATTTTATTACTGGTGTATCTGGAAAATGTTTATATAAGAAAAACCATCTTTCTTCTTTCCTCAGACTCTCCCTCTTCCCGAAATGTATAAAACCACAAGTTCCACAGCGGTAAAAACCAACCAGAATTACACAGAAGAAGACTGACAAACCTCTAAGCCACACACAGCATTTCAAAGGGCTCTGCCACACTGCAATCATTTGGAATCTTGTGGTTTCCCAAGGGGAAGCTATAAAAATCAAGGAGACTGAAGAACAGTACCAGCTGAAAAACCAAACAGATGGCTTAGCCATCTACAAAGCCAGCTGTTTTGGAAGATTGTCCTCATTGAAAGTATCTTTCAAAAACAGCTTTCTTTATATGATTGGTTTCAATTTTCCCTTTCTTTGACACTGTTAAACTACTTTTTCAGCCTTTATACAGGAGTAGTGAAGAAAATATTCACTTCCTTCTAAAGAGAACCAGACTCACTATTTCTTTTTGTCCTTCTGAAAAAGTTTTAGACCTGAGTTTACTCATTTAGTAAACCCATCACCTTTCTTACCCAGCTGGAGTATTATCTGGATGACCATAAGCAACCCTCTGAAAGGGGTGTTATGTCATGGGAGTGAAGATTATGACATAAATATATTTACTTGATATATTTCAAATACATAAATGTGATATATATTCAATATGTGGTATATCAATATATATCAAATTACATGTGCATATACCTATATATACGTATCATTCATGCAAACATGGAAACTGGCTGGAGGAAGGAGAGAAAGGCGATCTGGAGAACACATTGTGCATATAACTAGTAAACTGTTCTGTACCATTTAGATGAGCTATGTGTCATCAATTTGTTAAAATGCTGAAAGCAACTAAGATGATAAATTTAAAATATTTATTCTG
This sequence comes from Camelus bactrianus, assembly GCF_048773025.1. Classification (NCBI taxonomy): domain Eukaryota; kingdom Metazoa; phylum Chordata; class Mammalia; order Artiodactyla; family Camelidae; genus Camelus; species Camelus bactrianus. The sequence continues at coordinate 28,988,094 of NC_133542.1, forward strand.
CAGCAAAGAAGGAGAAGGGGTGGTTGGGCAGGGGGTGGTTCCCAGGACCCAAGAGACAATGTACTATTCTGCAACAAGCTTTGTGGGGAGGACTCTCAGCATGGGAGAGATACAGGGACACAACACGTAAGAGCCACTTGCTCTGCTACAAGAGAGGTCAACACCCAATAATCTATAGTATCATAGCAAAGATCATTTTAGTCACAAAAATAACCCTACTATGTTACAAGCAAGAAGACTGAATACTTGGCAATACCCTCAAAGCAAACCCTAACTGTATGAAGTCACCTCCAAGGTAAACACTCTTCTGAGGGGTACACTGCTATGTACTATCCACAGGAGATTCTGACATGAACCTTTCAACTATTTATGCTTCCACTTACCAAATGGCCATCTATTTTTAAAATCTGGTATTTTGTTTTCAGAATTTCAAACTTTAACTCTGAAACTTTATTTTGAGAGAAAAACAATGAGAGGAAATAGGAAAGGCAATGTTATAGATTACTTGTTCTAACTTCTTTAGAAAACTGTATTATACAGCCATCTGCTGTTTTTAGGGAGTCTTTCCTCCTCACCTTCCATGAAAAATCTCAGGGTCATGTACTCCCCCTCCACAACAGCAGTCTAATCCTAACTCCCATGCTGAGATCCAAAACACACAGACACAGACACAGACACACACAACCTGGTATTCAATTGTGAGTGCAGAATTTCTAAGTCAAATACATTTTAACACTAAAAATAGAAAATTGGGGCTACAGTCTTCCACTTAAAACCTATTTATAACTCGAACAGTGTTTAAAAGTACATGGAGAGTACAGTGCTCTACAGAGATTATCCCCAAAAGGTATTTTGAACCATGAGGCTAGGAAGAGCTTTTTGATAAGACATTACAGATGTTACTACTTTTGTAGGAATGACTTTAACTTTTGATGATGGTGGTGGTAGTTATGGTGGGGTTTCCTTTTAAAAAAACTATAAAGCTATATAGTTTTTTTTTTTTAACCTACAAAGCTATGTAGCTGAGAGACCACTAAGTCTTGTAAATATGACCAACAAAGAGAATATCATTAAACTTTTCATTCTACTCTTTCCTACTCTACTCTTTCCTCCTCTTTCCAATAATTAATTCGTTGTAGTTTTCCCCTTTTTCTATTCTATTTCTCTGATAAAAGTGGCTATGATTTCCACATAGTCTACATAGTAAAATGACCGAAAGAGTCTAAATAACTATATATATGGTTCTGGTTTTAAAATCAGTACCTCAAACCAGGTCAATAATAACAGATATTTATCAACATTTCCTCAGTGCTAAGCACTGGGCACTAGCATTTAACATCCTTATATAAGTGAAGTACCTTTCACAATAACTCTATGAGGTAGGTATTATCTCAGATAAGGAAGCTAAAGCACAAAGAAGATAAGAAAATTAAACAAGGACACAAAGTTATTAAGTGTGAGTTAAAGCCTGTTATTCCAAAGCCTTTGCTAGTAACTGCTACATTTCGTAGCTCCCCAAATACTATTCCTGCCTGGAGCCTTTCTACAAACTGGCTCCCAGAGAATGACCACTTCCAAGGGCCATTCTCACTCATCAGAATGCTACAGTATTCAACCTAAAGCAGTCAACCACAGCACCAGAAGCAACCCAAGGAAGCTCAAGAAAATGAGCTGAAGAATTTCAGTTAGGAAAACTTCCATTTATCTTAAGATGGTATTATTTAACTATCAAAAGAGATGATAACTTCACTGAAATGAGAAGTGAAAATATTAAATATTCAATGTCAATGTTTTTCTGAAGTCCTGATTTGCTTAACAAATCATGTGCATGTAAATTAATACTGTTTATATACACATGTAAAGGCAGACCTTGTTTCCTTGTATTTTACTGCACTTCACAGATACTGCACTTTTTACACATTGAAGTCTGAAGCAACCTTGCAGCAAGTAAGTCTACTGGTGCCATTTTTCCAAAAGCATTTGCTCACTTCATGTCTGTTTCACATTTCGGTAACACTCACAATATTCCAAGCTTTTTCATTTTTATTATATTTCTCATGGTGATTTGGGATCAGTGATCTTTCATGTTAGTATTATAAAAACATTGTGACTAGCTGAAGCCTCAGATAATGGTTAGCATTTTTAGCAATAAGTATTTTAATTAAGATGTACATTGTTTCTTAGACATAATACTATTGCACACTTAATAAACTATAGCATAAATAGAACTCTTATGTGCAGCATTGGGAAACTAAAAAATTTTTATGACTCACTTTATTGGGATATTTGCTTTTTTGAAGTGGTCTGAAACATAACCTACAGTATCTCCAAGGTATGCCTATATACACATACCCACAAATCTCCAATATTTATATCATATGTAGTTTTTAAAATAGATACAAAATTATTGGGGGGGGGGGGTCTGAACCTTTCTAAGAAGTAAAAACACCAAGGTGGTAAACAATGGAGTTTAAAAAGAAACCATATGAACATGTGGATATCTTGAAATCACAATGTATTTTTTTTTAACTGAAGTATAGTTGATTTACAATGTTGTGTTAGTTTCTGGTGTACAGCATAGTATTTAGTTATATATACAGGTATATATATAAATCAAGGTATCTTTTTTCACATTGTTGGTTTATGGATTTGTTTCACTTCTCTTTAGGATTTGAATAAACTCCATGCGTTGGAGCTACTTTCAGGCTCTAAACAATTCTAGTTTTCACTTGAAAGCCTAAATAAATTAAACAAATTTTTTTTTTAATTTAAGCAAATTAGGTGAAATTTTAAGACATAAGTATAGTTGTCTGCCAATGTAATTTATTAAGTTTTATTAAACAGGAAGCTAACGTTTTAAAATTATTACTGTATACTATTCATCTGGCTACTTTTCAAAATGTCTTCAAAAAAAATTCAAGTTTTTTATCTAGAATTTACATTTTTACAGCAGGAACCAGGACTTTCCTACCCAGCAAATGATTCCCTACAAGAATTTAATTCCGTTCAGTGACAACAGAAATAACACAAACTACATAGAGATATATTAAAGCATTATATTTCTTGCCTTTTATAGTCTCTGTTGTTTTATACCATACTTCCTAATAAAAACAAAATCCTGGATGACTGTTATAATAAAAAACATTGTTTATGAGAAATTAGAGAAGTAGGAGTATAGGCACACTTTAATATTAGAAATATTTTTAAAATCATGAATATTAATAATGATCCTCAACTTGGCTATAAAATCTTAAGTTTTAAAAAAGGATCAGCTCATATAAGATAGTACAGAAATCTAATTTTAGAAAAAATTATCCAGTTCTGATAATGAGTTTTATAATGTGGAAGATCTGGAAAAAATTGTAATTCAAGAAACATTCATTCCAGAAACAAACATGCCAAAATCCTTTTCATCACATTATATTCCTCATTTGACTGTAAGGCTTCAATGTTCTTGACAAAAATATTTACGCCTTTTGAGGTTTACATGTTGTCTTACATGTATATTAAACCCATATATAAGTAAATATTAATCAAATTACCATCAAGTTCAATTGTACTGGCAGGGCTTTTATTTGCCCTTTTAAAGTATATTATTAACACAGCATTCTCTTCTAAATTGTATGTAAAATTTAAGTTATTTGCAGAGTCAGGTTCCCAGGGGAAGAACACTGCTCATCAGAATTACTTTTTTCCATAAGGAAAGTCGACCCTGAATGTCCAAACCATTCCTTTCCTAACTCTGTTTCATTTCAACCAGTGGTAGCGATGCCTCTCAACCAGCAGTGCATGCAGCAGCTAACTAGGATCTGCTTCAGAGAGGCAGGTAATGCTGCATTTCTGTCTCTTAAGCAAACGACACCACCTGCAGAATTAAAGAAACCAAGGGATTTGGAACCTGTAGGCATAATTACCTGTCAGAATGTACCAGAGGCTTTCTAAAGTTAACATTCTAATACCTATTGTTCCCACAGGAGAATTCCAGAATGTGCTTTAGAAAAGCTGATTCAATTTATGCTGATCATCTCTTTGGTTCTATTTAAATACAATATTACTTAGTAAGGGAGAGAATTCTTTCTTATGGAATTAAAATACTTTAAGATTTAACTGCTACAGACATAAATCAACTCACTACACTTTCTGTACAATTAAAAAAAAACTAAGAATAAGGTAACCTGTTTTTTTCTTTACGTTTTTTATTGAAGTATAGTTGATTTGCAATATTCTATTACTTTCTGGTGTACAGCATAGAGATTCGGTTATACACATATATATTCTTTTTCATATACTTTTTCATTACAGGTTACTACATGCCATAGAATATAGTTCCCTGTGCCATACAATGTGACCTTAAACTGTTTTTTTCTCAAATTAACTCTGAAGCTTAGAGGAAAACTTAATAGAGGTCTGCATGAACAGTGGTTACAAAGTCTGGTGGTACAGCTAATACCATCTCCACATAATTGACATTTTGGGGCCAATAATTCTTTCTGTTGGGGCACTGTCCTGTGCATTGCACATCAGCAGCATCTGTGGCCTCTGTCCACCTGATGCAAGGGGCCTTAACCCGAGACATGACAATCGAAAATGTCCCTAGACACTGACAAATGTCCCCTGGGGACAAGATCATCCCAGGGTTCGGAACTGAGGCTTTAGTGGAAATGGCCACACACAGGTTGCAGTCTGGCTGTACTCCTTTAGGGATACACTAGGGGGAGACATCTCACCTCTTTGCCCCAGTTTCTTCCACCTCAAATAGCTGTTGTACGGAAAAGAACTGAATACTGACTACTGCTCCTGCTATGATTGTTTGGGTTGTATACTTTGTAGCATCTCTCTCTCTACTTCTGACTCTCTAATCTACAAATGTATACTCTTTAAACAAAAATTTTCTTATGGACCCAAAATTAAGGAATTTGGGGGGGGGGCATTAATAGGCTTATGGATTACTTAGAGAGTTCTCCTAAAAGCCCAGGCATGTAGGTCATAAGAATATGATCCCAAGCCCTATTACCTATTCACAGCCTATGCACCAGAGAACCAGGATGATCTACTCGGTCACTGGAACACATCACATACTTTCCCCACTCTGTACTTCGGCTGTGACTCTTGTCTGATGGGGACTCTGACCCCACCACTGTGTACCTACGCACCTGTTAGAATCCAGCTTCCTTCGTGAAGTATTTTCCTGGTGGCATCCGAATCCTCTCTCTTACCTGATTCCCAAACACTGTGGTGGAACCTCTGTTATAGTATTTGTATTCTTCAGGGCAAAAATCACTCAGTGACTCAGTGATGGCCACAGCCCCATCGGTATCATCTCCCTGTAACTTCAGGTGCCTTTTCTGTCCTTACCCACCTCTGTCTACCCTGCAAGGTCCAGTCAGGCCCCTAGCCATGTTATTACTTAGGATTTCTTTTTAATTGGACAGCTACCTTAGAGAATGGATTGCAATTTTCTTATAGGCCGATACACTTCTTATGTATAGCTACACAGTAAACAACTTTCTCAAATACAACTGCCATTAAGATATGACCAGTGCTTATGGACATCCACAGCCCCAACAAGACTAACATTCAAGAATAATATCCACTTGAACATGGAGGGGGTTTTTTATTAAGCATGAATTTTAGTTGAGGGCCATTAATTGAGTACATAAAAGTGTCCCTGTTAGCCAAATGGAGAGTATTTCTTAATAAAACATGATTATTGTGACTCTCTTTAAAAAAAACTTTAAATCTAGCAACTTTATTTTTTTGTGCATCACGATGTAATTGTTAACCAATATATTTCTCACCAAAGTTATTTTGTTCAACATACAGCCCTTCAAGCAACTATAAACCTACTGAAGTGAGGTGATGGTAGTTCCACATGATGTGTGTGTGTGGCAGGGAGGGGGATCCCTAAATGGGAAAGCAAGGCGGATATCCAGCAACGTCTGCTGCACTCATCACAGGAGATGGTCTGAGGTGTGTGTGGCAAGGTGGGAGACATATTATTTCAAACACCCCAGAGTCAGGAAGTAAAGCAATTCTCTGTAAATGTTAGTGTTGTCCTGAAGGATTCTGGCAAAAGGAGACAGTAGTAACAGGCAAAGAAGGATAAGACTGCAGTAGTGTTCCTCAACAAATATCAGGGGACCATGGGCATCAGAATACTCTGAGGTGTTTCCTGCAAAATGTAGGTGCAGAAGAGTAGGATCCAGCTTCACATTTTTTACAATATTTCCAGGTTTTCCATGTACACAGAAGTGAAAGGACGACTGGCTTAGAGAGATCATCCTCTTACAACAGAGGAATACTGACTGCTTAAGAGATATGATGGAATTATGCTACGCAGATTCTTCGAAAAAATATTTTTAAATTAATGCCACTAAATTCAACAGCTGCTTTATTTTCTAGGCATTCTCTATATTAGGTGTCCAATAAAAAATGGATTTACACAAAAAGATTATAGAGGAATTTATAAGAGCAATGAATGTTGGTAATTCTGTAAGTACTGACAAATGGGACATAAGTTATTTTGAGGATGTGAAAAATCAACACACATATCCCAAAAAACCTACCTGTGGCTTCCCTGGGGAATTTTCCCAGCAGTGTCTGAATCTGACCCTAGGAGATCCCAAGAATTGCTGACTCTGAATAATGTGATTTCTGTAGGGAGTCCTGGGAGAGAGACACGTTATCACAGCACCAAGGAGAATGTGTTTCTCCTCTGACAAACTGGAACCAATTAAGTCAAAAGCATCACACTGATCCAATTACATCAGGAAGAGTTAAAATGAGACTAATATCCCAAAGACCCTCAGGACGCATCAAAAGTGAGTAACATCCTTCAGGGGCCAATAAAATTAATGGCATTTAAGTAATGAGACTCTTATGAGCCATAAAAGAAAGAAGTGGCAGAGGGTTGTAGAAATCAAGTCTATTTTAATCCTTAAAAACCAAAGAAAACATTTCAAAGAAAATCTCTACAATTTCTTCAAAATAGAGAAGGTGAACTTCTTAAGTATTCTTTTTTAGCACCCATAAAATATTCCTCCTCCTTCCATATCCCTAGAGGATATACCTGAGTGGGACATCTGACTAAGGTACCAGCTGGGTGACCTCAAGCAGGTAACTCCTGGGCTTCAGTTTCTTCCTCTACAAACTGGGGCTGCCAAACCACGATATACAAAATAAACAAGCTACAAGGATATATTGTATAGCACAGGGAATAAAGTCAATATTTTATAACTATAAAAAGAAAATAATCTGTAAAAATTGTGAATCACTGTGTTGTACATCTGAAACTTATATAATACTGTAAATCAACTATACCTTAATAATTAGAAAAAATAGGGCTGCAAAGAAGAGTCACCTCAATAGGACAGGAAAAGTTCCTGGATCAGTGACTGGGGCACAGCAGCACTTAACCAGAGAAACAGCCTCTGCACCTCATTTCTGCTTTATTTTATGGCTTACATACACTGTCTCCTTACTGAACTGCCAGGGAAGAAAAAGTCAAACAGGATAAATGTACAATGTTTTGTGAAAAGTAAAGCATTACACTCAAATGTTAGCTGTTATTAACTTGGAAACAGAAGAACAAACACAGTTAAAAGAGAACTGACACCCAGGATAGGTAAGTAAATAGTAAAAGGGCACTTAGTTTCTTTTAAGTGAGTTCAAGATTCTTTTATTCCTTCAATATTTACCGAACAAAAGGCAAGGGCTAAGGATTTGTCTTTAATGACCTACAAGAGACATGAGACATAAGCAAACACAAAAAAAGAAAAGCCTAAGCTCTATAATGAAGGTAAAGATAACTAGGGATTTCATAGTAGGGAGAGATTACTTCAAGCTTAGGGCGAGCAGACAGATCTTCACAAAAGAGCAAGGTGTTGAAGGGGCCTTGAAGCATGTGTAGAGTTTGGATAAAGACCATGTTCCAGGTAACAGCACAAGGCAAGCAGAGGTGAAGCAGCACAGGTGTGGGGTACAAGGTAAGACAGTCTTGCTAAAGCACAACCAGGTACAGGTAGTCCTGGGTCAACAACCTGGAAAACAGGATACGGACAGGCTATAGAGGGTACCTATATCCAAGGCTTAGAATACTGGCAACTGGGATTCAAAATCCTTTCTTGCTTAAGTGAATTTCAGAGTTTTACATTCTCAGGGTAATCTGATAGATTTTAAGGAGCCTAGAGCCAAGGGGGTAACCATCAACCTCTATGGTGGTTACAAAGTAAAGGTTTGTAAAGAAATGGATGGGTAACAATGCAGTAAGCAAAGTGAGAGATCACAGGGGATAAAAAATAAGGGAGGGAGGCAACAATAACACAGCAAAAGGTCCCAGCTTTTACCTGCCACAAAGAGGCAGTACCACTGTTGGAAAAAGAGGACACAGGTCAAGTGCAGTTATCAACTACATAAACTGTATTCCAGGACACTGCAGTAACGTTCAAGGTGATGACAGCACCACTGCCCACAATCTTTGTGAAACTCTGGTGAACTAGGACACACAAATTCAAGTAATGAGAGGAGATGAAGGGACGAGCCAGTCAGTCAGTACCTCCCAGCTCTCAGCTCTGTTCTGGTTCAGGAGGTACAAACACAAATAAGACATACAAGTGCCTGCTCGCAAGGGACTTACGTCCTAGCCCAGGGAAGACAAATAACCAAACTGATAAAGCACTTAAGGATAGAGAAGAGGGCCAAGGACAGAGCTTGGCAGGTCCTCTAATATTTGAAGGCTGAGAGACAGAAAGTTAGAAGAAAATCAAGTGAGTGTGGTGTTATGAGAAGATCTTGTTTCAAGGATGGAAAGGCTGAGAAGCTGAGTAAAATAAGGATGGAGAACTGACTACTGGCTTTGGCCCAGAGATAAATTGACAGAACCTACTGTGACAGTCCAAAGAGTGTGCTAAAGAAGCAATGAGAGAGGGGGAAACAGACAGTGAGTACAGCAACCCCTTCCAAGAGGGTGAGGGTATGGGAGCCAAGGTAAGAAAGTGCTTCAAGAAGGGAAGTGTGGCTCCCTGCTACTGAAAGGTCAAATAAGGTAAGAACAAAGGCTGACTGTTGAGTTGGGGTAGGTATGGCCAAGGGCTCAAGCAGTTTCAGCAAGTTCAGTCACCAGAGTGACTTAAGGGGCCAGAAGCCTTCACGCAGAGGATGGATGATCACCTCAAAGGGAAGCTTCCTGCCTTGGGAGGTAACTCTGATACATCTCCTATTCTAATTAATGTTGTTTAACGTCAGTTCCTTTACCACTGTCACCTTAGAAGCTCGGCCTAGATGACCAAGGGCATTACTAAGTATAAAGCCCAAAGTGTTTAATGGTAAAAAATCTAGTGTAAATGGTTTAAAAAAAAAAAAAAAAACCTGCACTGATTTTACCAAAAGCTATAGTCACTGAATATATTTTCCATCAATCACGTAAATAATAACGCTAAAAATAAACGCCTATATATTTAATTGCATGTACCAATAATATTGACATGTTTATGAATATGAAAATGAGCAATAACTACAAGGCAACAATGCCACGGAGAATGACCAGATCATCCAAATAGAATTTGCAGTGCTAAACCACAAATTATAAATCCCTATAACACAGTCAGGTAAGTCAAACCATCAAAAACACCTTATAATAATTTTTAAACTACTGAAAAAGTTCCAATTGTTTTGGAATTCTGAACATCCATTTCCCTGGCCCATATCTGTGATAAACAGTGTTTGGAGGCATTTGATTTGTTTTTCCCAGTGTGTATTCTTAGCACCAGGCCTTATTCACCCTAGAGTGTACAATGAGAGATAAATGAGGGTCTGAAGTTAATATTGGAAAGATCCTGTGGCTTCTCAATGAGAAAGATATAATCAGTTTTATATGGTAACTGTCACAGAAAATAATTTTGATTATGCAAAAGGACTGACTATGGCTACAAATCTTATCAAAGCAAAGAATGAAACAAGCACTGAGAGAGTAAGATTCTAGCCTTCACCTAACACTTCTCTCTCATTCATTTTTATTTTGATTCCTCTTTTTGCTAACTTTCTCCCTTCATCTGCTTCCCTAATACCATCTCATACCTGTTTACATTTACAAACCCCCCTTATATCAGCTCATTCAGTTCTCATATCAGCACATTTTACAGACATTCTCATATGAGTGATGAGAAAACTGAAGGTCAAAGACACGAGTGGACCAGTCTATGAAATTCTGACAAGGCCAGTTTTACTTCCCCACCACCACCACAATGCCTCTCCCAGCTGAAGCCTACAGCTTCAGGAATGTTTTCTTGTAAGATCCAATGCCCAGCACCCATTTACCGTCACACTGGATACTCTGCTCACAAACAGGAGACATCTGGTTCACCAACAAAGCACCATCCAAAGGTGGGGAGGGAGGATATATTTTCACTATCACCAGATGGTCACTAGGTCATTTGTAAGGGCAAACTGAAGCCATGATGCCCATACAGGACGTCTCTGACCACAAGCTTTTATTGCTCACAATGGCTGTTCTCAGAAAGCTCTTCTCTAGTAATCCAAAAAAAGAAGAATTCCAGGTCCATTGAGGATCTATCTGCAAAGATCTACTCCAGTGATCGGTAATCCCAGTAACCCAGGCTAAACTGTAGCTCAACACAAAAATAAAGCGCCTTTTCACATCCCAATGCCCTTTTATCAAATGTAAGTTTAGACTTCTCAACAGGTGGTACTACATCATTTCAGCCACCACAAAAATCAAAAACGAAAAATTGACTTTGAACTTGAAACTCAATTGAGATTTGAATCTGAATCTCAAAAAAAAAATTAACTAGCATGTTGGGGGGAGGGTTGCAGCACAATAAAACTAATGACCCACTGCCAAAAAAAAAGTACTTAAAAACCTGTTTACAACAGCATTTTTCCAAAACAATGAAAGAGCTTCTATAAACCATCATTCCACCACAGCAGGCCAGGAGAGTTCTGGATTAAGCCTATCTTGGGCAAAAGAAAGCAACCAAGCCCAATTTATTTAAGTTTGTGTATTTTATTTGGTCTACATCATATTTTTCTATGATAACCACCTCCTACAATGCTGTTCATATCATAATTATTCCATCAGAAGCTCCTCCATGGCTATCAGGTGAGATGCGTCACCAACAGTGACAGCCTTGGACTGTTTACATATGATCTTAACAAGTCCCACAGAAGCACACGTTGGGCATCCATGAAGGAATTTAAAGAAGAAACAGTAAGCGTTCTGAAAATAAGAACCCACACTTAGCAAGCTTCAGAAGGGAATACTGAACCCTCAAGAGAAGTTTCAGAACGTTAAATGGTAAAAAGAATACAGGTTTTCCTGAATGTTCATTGTCATACACATGGTTCATTTCAGAACCTCCAACATAGGAAGACTAAGACTCACTAACACAAAGTGTCAACATTCCAGCTTTGGTACCAAAATGTGTTTTCTAAAAAGAAAGAACCAGTCTCAGAACACATCAGTATTAGCTGAAGGCCTTACTTACATCAAAAAAAAAAAAAAAAAAAAAAAAATTCTACCACTCTTAATTTTCAGTTTAAACAAATACATATAGTAAACAATCTTGTGTCCATATTAATAGCAAAGCAGAATCCAGAGACCAAAGGAAAGAATAGTTTTCTAGGAAGAATGACCTTAAACATTTTCAGTTTTTATGTTTAATTTAATTTAAAAAACTCCTCAGACAAAATACACAGGAGTTTCCTGGGTCAACACTGTATGAGTCTGAGTTTCAGGAGAAAATGAAACATTGGAATAATTTGAATGAAGAGATGGAACAGGTGCAGGCCAAATGTGAGGAAAGCAGGAGAGACAGAGCAGCATCCTGGGCCTGCCAGCAGCCAAGTTTTCACAAACGCTGGTCTAAAAGGACTGGAGGAGGGAGCCATCACCAGAGTCCAGGAGAGTCTCTGGAGGATGGCCTAAGGCTGCATTCTCTCCCCAACTCCAATCTCCTGCCTGCTCCCACTGCCTGCCTCCAACCAGGAACCAGAGGGCACTGGGGTCTGGTGGGGTCCTTCCAGAAGAGAAGGGTGAAAGCCTATGCAAAGTGGGCCTGGAGGCACAAACCAACATTATCCAGCACAAACCCTACACCGTACAGTAAACCAGCCCCTGCCCTCAAAGCAAACAAGCTCATGCAACCATCAACCATCTCCTCCTCCCTATATGTTCTGATTCTCAGTTTAAGTGTAAAAACACAGCTAGCATCGTCCAAAACAGGAGTCAGCTAGCAACTGTGTTAAAGAGGATTCTGGATTACCATAGCTGAGGTTTGTAAGAAGTAAACGCTATTTGCCTAAGGCACCTGAGAAAGACATGCCGAGAAACGTCCCCCAAAACTGCCAAGAAATTTCCAAGTATCAGAGAAAGGAAAGGAATTGCATGCCCCACCTGCAAGAGCAGAGCTGCAACAAACACCTGTGTCTTCTCAGACTCCTGCTCCTTTTCCTACAGATGAAGACAAAAACTGACAGGCTTGAAGACAAAGTGGTACCCCTTTGATTCCCTGCCCTAAAAAAGACAATTCTGGATTCTATAATCACTGACACTGGAAACAAACAACAACAAAAATAAGAGCCATCTGATGTGGTTACATGAACATCTTTTTCTTTGATCATTAATTATAAGCAATTAGGCCACATGCCGAACTCCACAAGATTCAGAGCTTGCCTGCAACACTTGGCTATTCTATGTTCTGTCACCTGATGGCCCCTAGTACATACACTCAAGAACACATTTCTTGGGAATTCCACGGAAGGTTAAAATTTGCATCCTTCCTTCTGTCACTGTAATCACTCATTCACATAAGCCCAAGAATATAATTCACTAGCAATGTACATTCACACTACACTTAAACTGCAATCATTATGGACTACAAAGATTCCAACTGCATGCATAAGACAGCCACAAAAAAATATAAGGTCAGTATAAATGACTGAGCATCACAAAGGAAAAAACACTTTAATAAAAACCACAAATTTCAGCCATATTACTGGCCCAGTTTTCAGTCAACATTAATCAGAAAGCAGAATCAGATGCAACATCAGTGCAACATTTTTTTAAGGAGAAACTTTTGAAGATTTTAAGAATCTATCTGATTCAAATGCTCTATGATAATTGCAGGGAAAAAAAAAAAAAAAAGCCTAGCATGGAACTATAGTCATGGTCACCAGGTAGAAGGAGAAGGGTTTTCCAAACCCAGTGTAGAGTACAAATATTAAATCCACACAGGCTTTATCAAATAAATACCCTAAAAATATAGAAAAAAATTCACACCTAAGAATCTAAAGCATACGACAAACCAAGAAATGAGGTTGTTTTTTGAGAAATCTCCTTACAAAACTGTCTTTTAAGTTAGTATAGAAATATCACTGTGGAAATAAATCTAATATTCCATCCATTTCTGCAGCAAATGTACCATTCAAGTGGCTAGAACTGGGGAGAGAGAGCCAAGCATCCCATCTCTGATTTCAGGCTGAAGTTCAATGATTAGTGCCAGTGAAAGGAAAGGATCTGACCAACTTTTTTTTTTTAATTTTTTGTTTGGGAGTGGGGAGTTAGGTTTACTTTTTAATTTATTTATTTTTTAGAGGAGGTACTGGGGCTTGAACCTAGGACCTCATGCGAAGAATATGCTCTACCACTTGAGCTATACCCTCCTCCCTGACCAACATTTTAAATTTCAGTTCTTCTGGAAATGTTGGAAGCTTGTTTGTTCTAGATGTTAGCTGACTATTCTACCTCTTCTTTTCATGGAAAGTGAGAGATGTACTTTGATAAACTTGATATGGAACGTGTTAGGAACAGTGTAAAAGAGTCATTTTACTTATGATTATAACCACCATAATATTAACCTGGACATTGGCAGAGGGTATTGTTTGAAGGCAACAGAAATTAGAAATGTTCAGTATCAGTTATAAAATGAAAAGTGAAAGTAGAGATTGGCCAGAAATTCACAGAAACTTACCAGCATCAGTGAAGATTGGGCTAAACTGTGGCAGATTAAAGCTTACAACCTTCATTTTGTCATGGAAATCATTCATTCAGTAACCATTTTGAAGCACATACTATGTACAAATTATAGTGAGAGGTACTAGGGAAACGAGTGTGAATGAGAGATACAAAAATTCCTATTTTCATGGGACTTATATGCAAATTGGAGAAGACAGATCGAAAATAAATACGTAAAGGACATGTCAAATGATAAGTGCTGTGGAGAAAAATAACACTGGGAAGGGAGAAGAGGGATTGCAGAGAAGGTTCCAACTTGACTAAGGAAAGGTCTTAGTGAAAAGGTAACATACGAGCAAACACTTCAAGGAAGTGAGGAACAAGCCATTGTGGGGCAGCTGGTAGAGGGGGTACGTGCAGTAAAGGTATCATGGAATCCAGAGGCTTTGGGATAGAAGTTTGGGCTGAGTGAGCCAGGAGCAGAAAGGCAGCAGAGGAAATCAGAGAGATAAAGAGTCTCTGTGTCTGGAGATGGTGGGTGTTTGCTACAGTGTGATCATGTAGCATTTGTACACCTGTTAAGAACTTTAAACTTTCAATATGAGTGAGATGGGAAGCCATGGAAAGGGATTTTGAACAGAAGTATAAAATCTGAATAAAGGTTTTAAAGGCATCACTCTGGCCTCTGAACAAACAGACAGAAGCAGGAAGACTTTGGGAACCAATGGGACAGTTCAGGACAGAGATAGTGGCTGGACCAGAGTAGCAGTGGCGAGTGTGGTGGGAAGTGATCAATTCCAGATAAATGGAACTAGATGTTTCCACAGTAATCTTGCAATCATCTGGCCATTCACCAAGCAAAGGAAAATAGTACTGCTGCTTTGAAAGTTATTTGACCAAAATGGAAAATATTCAGAGGTGATCAAAATTTCTTAAAAATGCAGGCTTATTTTAGAAGACACAATCCTCTTAATAGGTATGCAATATTCAATACTGAAAATAGAAATAAAATAAAAACGTCCTGCCAAAAGCTTTTCTTGGGCCAGATCTGATTTATTCATATTTTATTCCCTCATATAAATTATCTTGCATGTAACTGGAACTTAATATATTTTGCTGAATAAATGGCAAAGAATTTATCTGGTCAAAAGAACTAGCAAAAAAAGAAAAATGCTCTTATTAAAATTGTAAACTTACCTATTGTATTTTCATCACTGTGTTTTATAAAGAATTATATTGAAACTCTTCTCTAAAATGTTCACTGGCCTCCATCATACAGAATTAAAAGATCCAAATTCCTTTATGTAACATTTAAGGTATTTCATAGCCTGGCACCATCCACCCTTATAAATGCACTACATCTCAAGCCACACAGAGACAACTGTCAAAACATCCTACCACATTTTGCCTCCATGACTTTACTCAAGCAGCTGATTCCCTTTCTCAGATGCTTACCTCCAAACCACCAAAATCCCATGCAGTCTTCACCAGCTCAAGCATCAGTCCTCTCAAATAAAAATGTTTCAGATCCCTGCCATGATGAAGTTAAACTCTCCCCATCCTGTATTCCCACATTACCTTGTACCTTTGTTACAGCATTTATCAGTGACAAAAGCCCAGCCTCTCACATATTCAAGTGCCAGAAAACCGTCTTTATGAGCTTCTCACACCCAGCGTAGGTCCTTCCACTACCACAAGCTAATAATGTTGACTCTATTAAGGGACAGTTTACAATGGAAATTGAAAGTGTTTAACTGGCCCTTTCCCTGTTCTTCAAGAGCTATACCTTAAATGTAACATATGCCCACCAAGATTAAAGCTATAATACAGTCAAGGAAGATACATAAGTTGCTGCATTATTCAAGGAAAGAAAAACCAAACCATGCTCTTTATTCTTAAGACTGACAGATGGATTTTTTCCCCCAAACTGTCATCCTCTTTCTTAAGAGTTAAAAACAATCAAATCTTGGCAGTGGAACAGCATAAAAAGTGCCAAGCACAATGAGGACAATGACCCCCTCCCTTTTTTTTTTTTTTAACTGAAGTATGATTGATTTGAGCACAATGACTTCTTAATGACTGGAATGTAACAATCATTTCTGTTTCTTTTGAATTGAAAGGGAATTTAACCTCCAGCCTCAAAGTGTCTGGCATCGCCCATCCCTCATCATGGTGGTAGTTAGAAGAGAATGCACTGAGCACAAGTGCTTCAGAGGAAGGTCGATTTCTTCTGTTTCCCATCCCTTTTACCATACAGCCTTCAAATCCCTCATGGAAATTTAAATATCCTAGGTCAAACGCTGGTGGATATATGAAAGAGCACCCATTTCACATAATCTTAACAGCAGGGACAGGTATTGTGCGTCTTGCATATTTCTACTACAAGAAAAAATGAAGTATGATGCATTCTAGCAAACTGACAAATGATACATCTTGGAAACGGTAAAGAAATTTTCCTAAGCTAAACAGTACCTCATAAAAAAAAAGTCCTATCATTCCAGATGCTATTAGAACATTAATTTTGAAAACAAAGTTAAATTAAGTCCAGAATTTCATAGTTATAGCCCATTCTCATAAGTAACCTAACACCATCCTTAAAATAGAGAAAAATAGGTAAGCAGCAAAATAAAAGACACACGAAGAAATGTGAATAATTCTGTTTTTGTTTTTGTTTTTTAATGTCAAGGAGCACTCATAAATTGGGCCAACCCCTATGCATTCCTCATTATAAACACTGATTTTACCAAAAGTGTATGGCACATCAAAATGGTATTATCACAAGTGGCCAGGGAATAACAATCCTATTTTGATTGGGAAAATAAGAAATGAAAACAAAGATCAGCACTGGGCTCTATGCTGCAAAAATAATGGAACAAAATTCAAACGGAAAAGCAGAAAGCATGGTTGCTCCTAAAACAGTTTTTAGTGTCTTGACCCTTAATTTACTACCTGCACACAACTGTCAATGCTATCTTTTTCTTCTACATTAACAGTAATAGGTTTCGATTAAAATTGCACAAAATATCAGAAACACTGACATCAGCTGGCCTCAGGAGATATCAAATACAGCTATCTGTTTTTAATAGTAACTGTAAGAACTCTCATCTGGGAATTTTCAATTCTGCTTATATGTATTATCATAATAAAGTAAAAGCTGTCCAGTTTTTCCCAAGCGTTAGCTTTGCTGATAAGAAGAGAGGAGAGGAGAATAAAGGAAGAGAAGGAAGAAGAGAAAAGAAGGCAGGTGGACAGGCTGTCAGGGCATCCTGCAGAGCTGAGTCGGGGCCTCTGCCAAGCCCACCCACAGGGCAAGAGGGGATGGTGAAGTCCACTGGCCCATACACGTCCCTCTACCTGCCCCTCCCCAGTCCCACTGTGGAAGCACCCTGAATGTGGCACATATTCTTCCCCAGCTGGCACAAGGCATGGACTAAAGAATAGGAGTTCATTTTGCAAACTTAAGCCTAAGATACTGCATTAGATTCCGTCAATGCTGCATTACATTACAACAAATGTGTTTGTTTCACCATATGCTTCAAAAACACCTAAACCTTTTTTTGAAGTTTTAAGCCAATTTGCTTGCACTTAAATTTTAATACTAGAGAAACATTTTTGTGCAGGAATTTTTATTTTTCAATTCTATCCCTGGGCAGCTAATTTTAAAAGAATACAATCAAGTTATATTACCTAGAAAAAAATCAGAACATTTACTTCTCCTGGTATGATTGCTGATGTTTTGTTTATTTGGTTATTTGAAAACACAGAACTAAAACTGTCAGTTACTGAACTAAGGCTATATCTGACGCATTTCAATCTTCATCTCCCATTTCTTTTCAGAAGGAGGACAGAAATAGCCAGTATTTTGTTTGCTGTTTGTTTTGTTGTTGTTAAATTTCTCAACAAACTAGAAATTTCCACTGGTTTGCAACAATATAGAAAAATTACCATATGAAAAAAAAACCTCCAAGAATAGAGAGTATCACAATTCCTGAAACATCAGCAGTAGAAAAAGAATACATCCTTTTCTTCTTCTTTCAATAACAAAATTAGTACAAAAAGAAAGGGAAAACATCCTATTGAACACAAACATATATCTCTGGGAGAAACTGGAGGTTCAGAAGACACCAATACCTGCTATCCTGGTTAGAATCCAGTTACTGGGGAAAGAAAAACCCCCTCGTCTAAGCAGAAGTGTCTCTGGACTAGAGCAAAACAAAAATGAGTTAACATACAAAGCTGTGAACCCACCACACACGATTGAAAAGGTTATGCCCAAGCACACTGCCCTTCAGAAAGAAAAGTCAACAGTTTTGCACATGAGTTTTCTGTACCTTCAACCAACTCCATTTATATATGTTAACGTGCACTGCTGTTGTGATCTCCTGTATTTGGCCCAGGTATTTGTGTTACTTCTACAATGAATTCCTGGACTGTGTGGGTTCCTATAACTCTGCCTCAGGAAAGAACAGCCTTTGGGGCCACTGCCAGGAATGAAAGGACTGTGGCACATTTCCTCACGCAACCTGCAGAATAACCCCAGGAGACAGATACGAGTCCCACTAACCTGCTCGTGGGGTCAGGGATGCTTCCCGCAAGAAGAGATAGCAAAGATGAGACCCACAGTAGACAGTGTTCCTCAGACTGGGAGGGAACAGAACGGTTTCCAGAAAGGACTGTACAGAAGTGCAGGACGACAGGAGGGAAGAGTCGAGGTCGGGTCGGGGAGGAGGAGGCACCCTCCTTGGCTGTACCTGCACCCTGAGAAAACCTAGTCCCACAAGTCACCTTCCACTTGCCTGTCTGTCCCAACTCCCTGGGAGAAATCTGGGAGATGGAATGGCTGGCAAGGATTTTCAGGACCAGGTTCCTAACTTACTCATTCACAAGCAGCTAAACTAGGAACCTGACTCAGGGCCCCAGACAAAAGCAGCGGAGAAGCCCTGAGGAAGAGTCAGAGAAGCCCTGACAAAGAGTCGCGTCACCTAAGACCCCAGTGAGGACTGGCAGGGCAGCACTTCCTCTCTCAGGGGACAGTGCCCAGCCCCTGCCACCTCCCTCCCATGGCAGCTACGATCCTATGCAGGACCAGAAGCAGCCAGCTATGTCACAAAGACTCATAAATACACCTTTCAAATATCTCCAAAAGCTCCACAACCAACGTTTAAGAGTCCAGACATAATAAATTAATTCAGAGATCCAGGAGATTAGTCAAATCCCCCTTTTGCTTAAAATCAGAACATTTGTATACAACTGCTCACATTACTAAACAGGCCTGATTTTTCCAGCATATGTAGGAAGTGAAATACACCATGAGAAGGGTGGGCATGAATTCCAACTATGTGACATTATTAATTCCATTAGCCCCTAATACACTTGCTTTCTTTCTTAATCAGGGTATGCAATACATCACTACCTAGATTAACGGCTCATAGTCATCACTATAAATATTGGATACAGTTATATGCCCTCAGGGATTATTGATATTTACACTCCTGTTTGAAACTGAAAACAAGTAGCCTACCCAAAGCCTCTAATCTAGCAAATTTTGTAACCCCTGATTTATCAGATTTTCTTCATCCTGGATATTTTCCTAAACTATCTGCTCTCACCTTTTTAGCTCCATTTTAAAAGCACTTCACCAACAGACCAACTCTCAATTTTTAACTAAATTCAATATTTTGAAATATATTTTTACATGCAAAATACAGTGAGACAGTTTTTTATAAATACAAACTTTTAGTCTTTTAATTGCACATGTAATCGGTTGCTGTAGAAATATAACAAAGAAAATTACAATCCCGCCAAAGAAGGATGATGTCAAAATTTAATGAATACCTTTCTATAATTTACAATTCATGTGTACTTGCAAACAGAAATTTTTTTTCTCATTTTCCCCCACAAATTACCACGTGTGGAGTGCCAGGTCACAGGACACACTTAGTTCTAATGATGGTGACCTGGAATCCTCTAAATTGTACTAATTTGCATAGCTTCCAACAACACAGGATGTTTTCTTTTGTCTTCTGTGCCAATCTAAGAGATGAGAAATAGCACTCACTTTTTGCATTTCTCTAACTACTAATGAGATTAAACTAATTGTATAGTTAGCTTATATATTTCTTCTTTGATCAACTGCCCACTTTTACCCAGGTTTTCTACTTTCATTTGGGCTGATTCTCATTTGTGCCTCTCTGCACTTTAATATTCCCCACTGTAAAGTGGGGTCATAACGCTACGTATCTTACAGGACAGTTGTAAAACTTAGAGGAGTTAGTGTAAGTAAAGGGCAAGTGCTGATCTTGGCAGCTCTCTGGCCTCTTTCTCCCCCCTGCATTTGTACATCTGTTCTCTAAGCCATGGCCACAGAACCAAGGACACCCTTCCACAAAAATAGAGCCAGAGTTGGACTAAGAACAAACCCTTCTTCCTTTGTGTGTTCATATCCACCAAATTAAAGAATTACATTTTTGTACTTACAAATAATCTCAAGTAGGGTTTTACATTTTCAAAATATTTCATGTTCCTGCTTTATTTCAAAAAGAAAGAAAAAGTTCAGTTAAAAGGGGGAGAGGAGGATGTTTTATAGCAGGTGACTTGACATTTGAACTTCTCCCAGAAGTCTATTTTCTGTCTCTGATGTGTGACTGTCCCAATAAAAATCTTTTCTAGAACTACAGTCCTTTGGTATGTTCTGAACACGGCCCAAATGAAAACCAAAGGATAAATAATTTGACCTATTTAAAAATCCCTCAGAACCCAGATGATCAGAATGCATCCCCACACTGCGTACCTCCAGTTTATTCTGAAGGACAGTTAACAGGCATGGCTGGTATGTGTTTTAATGGCAGCTGCCCAACAATGACAGGGTATTGGATCTGCACTCACCAAAGGTATAATCTCTGAGCAAGATGCCCTGGCTTACAACCAGTTCCTGGGACAGATCTGGGAAGTAAACTGCAGAAATGCACTGATGGTCACTGCTATGGCACAAATTGAGACGATGGGGATCCCAAACTGCTTTTGAAAGTTTAATAAATGTCAACGCTTCACAAGACAGAGGAGAGAGAAACATTTATTATATGCCACGTGTCAGCCACTATTCCAGAAATTTGTATTTATTACCTAATTTAGTCCTTACAACTAATCTATAATGTGGTCTTATTATCCCAAATTATACATATCTTGTCCAAAATGATACTACCTACAAACGACCAACCCAGGATTCAAACCTAGGCAGTCTAAATTATCATCCCTTCACACAAAGACCACTTCCTCTCCCAGGAAGCTCCTGGGTCACCTGGTCACATGGATGTGTTCTGCTCCCGGTTCTTTGAAATAAAGGAGCACAACATGACAGGGACCAGGCTGGATCCTTCCACTGAAGCCCCTTCCCAGCAACACCCCCATTTGAGTCCACCTCACTGTGGGAAAATGAGACTTGTGGAGTGTTGCACACACTGCTACTCGACAGCATGTAAGTTTTCCCCCAAATAAATCTGTTTTGCACTCTGAGTGTGTTTGTCGAGGGTGAGGGGGAGGAGGGAGTGGCGCACGCTTTCCATTTGCACAGCAGTTAAACTATACAACACGTATAGACCAAACTTATGAACAGCTTGCAATAGATTTGGGGGAACTATAACCGCATTTCACAAAAGAAAGCATTTCAATTTGATGATACGTTAAGCTAAGTGCTTCCTACACATAAAATGAGCATTTCTTTTAAGAAACAACTTATCTAGAAGTATAAACAATAGTTATAAATGCCCCTTCCCACATTAAGTTATATCAATTTTAACATCTTCTCTTCCATATAAAACATTTATTACAAATTCATAATCAATAAATATCTTCTACATCTCCATTTGTCAAATTAGGTCAAATGCTGTAAGAGAAATCCACTCCTTCCATAGGACGTTGCAGAAAAAAAAAAAACTGTGAAGAGATGCTGCCCTCTGCTGGTGAATGATACACACTGCCTATGAATCTTTAATTTGAGAACAAAAGTAATGAAATACATTAATATTTAAGCATCATTGTCCATGACACAATTTGTGGAGTCTAATAGTGAGTTTGGATTATATGGGAATGACTAATACACACATAGTACCTGTCTTAGAAAAAGGCAATATGCAATTTCAGGCTTTTTTACTACAACAAATACAGAACCCTATAATCTATCTGAAGAGTTTCAAAGCAAATTTCCATTTTAATTCCTTCAACAATTTTTTGAATAATGTGTATCAATGCTGTTTATTTCCATTTTATAAACAGTAAATAATGTCACCTTAATTAGAGATCAATTAGTAACTACACAATAAAGTTTTAAATGTTTTAAAAGTATTACGAGCACGTACAGACATGTATATTTACCATCCTCCTCCCTCACAGTGAAATTCTGGTTACAAGCTAAATATCCTGAAGCAGACAGACGTCAGAATATCTCTACCAGAGGCCTATGAGACACACTTAAACATCAGTTTAGACATTAGGGCTCTCCATATAAAGAATCTATTGAAAACTATTAAAAATATTTTATTGGATATTTTTCAAATAGCACAAAATAATACATGAAAACAACCTTGTTTAGAAAAAAAAGAAAACCTCCAACAACACAGAAGGAGAATGTATAAAAGGTGACAATCCCTGCTCTCTACCCCACTCAAATTCATTCCACTGGCCAAAGGCTACCATACTTAACCATATGAATCCTTTCATTTCTTTTTCTATTTACATAGTTTTTAAGATGTTTTTTAAAAAACATAGCACCACACCATACAAAGTACATGTTAACTAGCTTTTGTTCTTTTTACTTAACAATATATTTTGGAGATTTTTGTCATGTCAGTATACACAGACTTCACTGTTTTCAGCAGCTGCAGTGCAGTTTTTATTTTTGCCAAACTAACATTTAGAAGCAACTTGATTTTAAAACTCACTTGAGTCTACAACTGAACACAATTAACTACATAAAAACATGTAAAGCCAATTCTTTTCAGTGACTTAAGGAGAACCCTTAAAAACCAAAAGCTGTGCCTATATAAAGGGAAAGTACCTATCCTGTATTTGTGAATAACACTGAGTATTCATCTGTTTTTGATTAAAGTATTAACCTTACAGTAAAGAACTATCAAAAGCTCATAAAAATAGTTAACATGTAACCCTAAGAATGACATACTTTTACAACCAGATAGCATCCCACCAATCTTTCTTCATTGTATGACCTCATTTTATAATACAGTTAAAATCCCCAATTGAAAATACAAAAAATTCTATAAATAGCACATTTCCTTGAAGTTCAAACTCCCTCATCTTTGTACAGTTATTCAAATAACTCCAGTGATTAGCTCTGCTGTGGGGCTTAGACCATAACATACAAATGGCATAAAACAGGCTAGCTTGGTCCTCCTTTCACTTAGCTATAAATTTACACTGAAGGTTTATTAATGAACCACACAGACTCAAACATCCAAGCTGCCATCAGGCTCCTTTCTGTTAAATTTACTGAAGCACAGACTCTACTGTCTACATATCTCCACACAAATGTTTTGTAAAACCACAGATCTAGAGATGAGAACTGATCTTTAGTAAGTTCCCACCCCCCTGCAAACTGCCCAGTCCCAAAGAGTTTATATCATTCTCCATTAAATGTACAGTTTAGTGAATGGACACTCAATCTATAGTTGTGTCTTGACTTTATGTTGAATACCCATTTCTCTCTGTGTCCTATTCCTGTTTCCCCAAGACTGTAATTTCCTCACTGTTTGCTTTCCCAGCTTTTAACTCAAGTCAAGAGCATTGTGTTTACACTGGGTTTGGTTTCACAGTCACTGAATCTGGGAACAGCAGGCAGAGGAAAACTTTCTCTTGACCCCTTGGGTTATCATGATGGGTTGTATCTCTGGAGAAAAAAGAAAGTTGGACAGTAATCCATGCATAAAGCTCTTTACTGCAGTGTAACTTGTAATACTGAAATTTATAAATAAACAACTACATAACAAGTTAAATTAGGGTTCATTCAGAGGATAAAATACTCAGCTATTTTAAACAGTATTTTTGAGAACACTCTAGTGGCACAAGAAGATATTCCAAAACAATAAAGATATAAGCAAAATATATATTTGATAATATTCTAATTTTAAACATTTACTTATATCTATGATACAAAGCCTGGCCTGGGGAAGTAGGCCCAAGGTCTCAGAAAACTGACTTTCTAATAAGCACTCACAGAATTTGGGATAACTAGAATCCAAGACTAGAGGCCTCCTCCCAAAAGTCCATCAGAGGTCATTACACAGCAGGTAATTAATAGATGTTGAATTAAACTGAATGCCAGTCTTAAGAAATTTGGTGGACACAGATTAGCTGTTCGAGGCCTTCTGCTGCTTCTGCTTCTGCTTCTGCTTCAGAGACAAACACTTTGAAGCAGAAGACCCAGAACCACTGTTACACCCACTGAGGACTACTTTGACCACAGACCCTACTGAGGGATTGAGATAACAGGCAGCTGGGAGCTAGACACATGACATCCAGTGAAGATAATCCCTTCCACAGTGGTACCTGTGGAATTTCCATAAATAAGAAATACCATTTACTTCAAAGCTTAATAACTATAAAGTCTAAGAATCATAAAGTCTGATTTGATCTGCTATCATGTCAGTCAATTCCAGAAGGTAACTGGAGAATATAAACAGGGGGAAACAAGGTTCTCTCAGAATGAAATCAACCAAAACTGCATTATATCAATCAAAAAAAACCTAAACTCTACACGTGCCTATTGAAATTCTAGGTTTGTAAACTTCCCAATCACAAAATGTTTCTTTGAAAACACAGTGAATTCTATCGTCCCAATTTTCTGGGTAAGTAACTATATCAGTCACCCAATAATTGAGTACAGACTTCAGATTTTCCACTACACAACTCAGAGTGGATACTCTTAGAAATATGGATCTGAACTTCCAACTCCTTGTCTTAATTTCACCAATGAGAACAAAAAGTAATGGTAACAGGAACTGAACAAGAACCTGTGTTTAGCACCAACACTTTACAGTCCAGCACTGAGTGGCTGAGTATCACAGACTGATTTAACTTTGCCCCGGACACTTTCCATCTCAAAAGCACCAGCAAACACATTTTTATAGTAATTAGGCAAAAAAAGCACCAAGAATTGATCAAAAGGCACCAACAAAAAAATTCCTTTTAAGACATACTGCTTGGGGCAATGTATAGCTCAGTGGAAGAGCACATGCTTAGCATGCACGAGGTCCTGGGTTCAATCCTCAGTACCTCCATTAAAATGAATCAGTAAATTAATAAACCTAATTACCTCCCCCCAACAAACAAAAACCCAAAAATAAGTGAATAAATATTAAAAAAAAAAAAGACAACTGCTATAGTGTAAACCTGTGTACAAATCTGAGAACAGCGGTTTATCTATTAAGAGGTCTCGGTCATGCTGACTCAAACTAAACACTTTAGGACTTAGAATCCAGCGTTAATTTGAAAGTCCTAAGTGTAAACAGCACTGAAATTTGAAAAACCTTTCTAACATTTTCTCTAATCAAATGTGAAATATTAAAGCATGAAATCACATTTTCCAAACATTATAACCATGTACCTAAATGGATGTGGTTTTAGAGACATAGCCTAAACAGTTTAGAACTTAAACATTTAACAGCAAGTCACTCACTACAGCCACTGAGGGGGAAATGTGTAACAGAGAAGAGTTTCACCCAGAGGCTGGGCAGGGTTTGGAATACTGCTTTCTTAGTGATCTTTTCCCTTATCTCCCTCCCTTCAATTCCCTGCCAAGACAGAGGCCAATGTGTGTCTTCACTGGCAGATTAATGCTTTATTTGTTCTTCTTCAAGTCTATACTTTAGCATCACCCCCAAAACAGAAAAGTTTCCACTTAACTTCTTAAATATAGATGGTATATGCTTCTTTGGTTGTTTGATTTTAAGAGTGACATAAAATTAAGGGGTATTTTAAGCACCATCTGCTCTCTTGCAACAATGGGCAATAATTTCCTGATTGTCTTACTTCATGCACGTGTTTTAAATCTAGAGTATCCTTTATGATCACTGCAGTTGGCATTCTTACTTTATGTAGCCCTTCTTGCCTATGCGTATACAAAGAAACCAGGCTGGGTTTTAATCCCTCTATGTGCCATTCCTATTTCAATTTCTCACTATCACAGAACTGTTCACAAAAGTCATTCAGTTATTTTCTCCTGTCATATCTTCCAAATTCGTGGGGATAATCCTTTATGAGGACAGAGAAATACAATTTTAAAGGAATTTATTAAAATATATTTAACCAATCCAGTCCTTCAAATACAATGGCACAGTTAAAATGTTGTCATTCAGTAAAACAGAAACTGTGACAACATTAACTATCTTCAGTATTAACTGTGGAATAAGCTGAGATGGTGGTGCAGGCAGGGCCCGTCAACAGACAGGACTGGAAACGTGCGGAGCTCCAGGTCCACCTAGCCATCTGCTCCACTCGGAGGGATGGAAACAGAGCAATGAACTAAGGTGCTCATTTTCAAAGCCCTGATTTGTTTTGTTAACAAGATCTATGCAGTGAATTCTTATGCACTACCGTGGTCCTATGCTGCCCCTCAGAAAAAATCCAAGGGCCCTGGACTGGCACAAACCACAAGCTAGAAGATTTTTCTAATAAATATCTATACTCTAAAAATGTTTTACCTGCCATAATGAACAATGTATTAAAGGGAAAGATGTTAAAAGGAAAGACACTGGAAAACAATGTGAACTATATTGATTAACTTTGTGTACATTTTTTAAGATATAGGCAGACATATGCTAATATTTTTGAAGGGATTTACAAGTTCTTAAGAGGTTTTATCTTTAAGGAAGGGATTGGAAAGGGTGCCATTATTTTTCTGTATTCTTATTTTTTTTAGCCATGGACATATGCTAACTTTCTTTTATTTTTATACATTTTAACAATGGGTAATAATATTAAGAGCCATGGTGATTTCCTTACAAACAACTTTAAGTAAAATTTAAAGGATTCTAATATATGAATACTCATATCATTGGACACGTTAGTTATAATTCTATTCTTGCTGATAAAATTAGCACTACAACAATCATTTTGTAAGTGAACTTCTGTCTGCACTTGTGATTCTCTCCTAGGAGTGGAAGAAATGGATCAAAGGTCATGGAGATGCTGAGGGTGCTAATACATACTACCTACCTGCTCTTCCAGGTACTTATCCCAATCACAGCGCCACCAAGACAAGTTCAGCCTGCTAACTCTAACAAGTACATTCTCATGAGCAATGGGGATTTTCCTTTTGCCTTTACTAATATGATAAGAAAAAGAAATCCTTCACTATGACTTTGAATACTACTGAAGTTTGAACAATTTTTCAGTTTTATTTACCCGCAAAGAAACAGGCTTTCGTGCTATTTCAATAATCATCAGAACACTCCAATTCTTTAAATTAATACTTAAAATTAAAGGATAGAATATATATTCCTAAGAACTTGGAATACAAGAAACACTGAAAATTATGACTAAGTCTTACAAAAACATTTTATGAAAAGCTAGAAAGTTGCTAGGACCTACCTATTTTTTAATCTTAATTCAAGTATGTATGAAGAATGTAAAAGCCATGTGTGAACTACAGTCAAATTTAGCGGGAATCTACCACATCCATGATGGTTTTCTTTCCAAGGATTTTCAACACATGGTCTTTCAAATTCAACATAGGGCCCAAGAGCCACAGTATGTTTTTGTACATATAACCAACAACTCCTTCAAATTCCTCCTCTCAGAAATCTGGCCCACAGAACCCCAAATACTGTTAGTTGATGTCACTTCTATTCATACTGCCCTCATTTTGACAGAAAGTAAAAGAGAATGGATGTGAGAATTCAGTAGAAACTTATAAAGCAATCCATCTGCCCAGCCTGCTGTTAGCACTTATGCTGCAAATACTATCCCCACAGCTACTGCTTCTCAGCACCTCCAGCCTGAACACCACTGGCCCTGCCCTAATATCAGGGAGGTTCCTGACTCAGGGATGACCTGTGATAAATGGCTTTTAAAAATGTACCCAGTGAGGGAGGCATGGTGCTAGCTGCCTCCCCACACTGTGGTCCCCATCACCACCCACAGCCCAGGGAGGTACCATTTACAGCCCTCTTCACAGGTGGGAAAACTAGTGCTCACAGAGGCAGGTTACACAAGCAGTCCACACAAGAACCAGAATTCTAACACCACTGTGTGTGACTAGTTTGGGTTTTTGTTTGCTTGCACTCAAAGTAGCCAACACTTTTATTAAGGAAAGAAGTACTCTGGAGATGGAGCACTGAACACTTGTATTTCTGACAAAGCTATGAAAAATAAAACACTGGTCTGCTTTCTCCAGGCTTTGATTTTAAACAGAACCAATTCAGCTCTCTAGCCTGGTGTCCAAAGCATGGGATTAAGCTAGGTCTGTTTCCCTTATGACCGTAGGGTATAGACTTCAGTGTTTCTGTGTCGTCGCCTAGAGGGACGAGCCTCCCACCACTCTCCTAGGGCAAGCTGGCATTTTCCTCTGTGTCTCCACCAGCCCTACCTCCTTTCTATTTAGCCAAGATTGGCCTATGGATCTGATCCATCATCACTGGAAAAGGAAATGGGAATTCCCTTAGACCAGCCAGGCTGACCACGGAGCCAAGGTCAATTCCCTGAACTGGAATTCTGAAAGAAAAATGCAGAGGAAACACAATCCTAATTCACCACACATCTATCTAGTCCCCACCGCTACTCTGCAAGGCTCCTTACATATTTAACTTCATTTATTTTTCAGAACAACTATAAAGAAGCTATAATCTCTACTTTTACATACAGGAAAGAGGATCTTAGAGGGTTATTAAGTACTTGCTCCAATCGCACAGTTAGTTTAAAAAAAAAAAAAAGGCAGAATTAGAATCAGAGTCTGGCCAGAACTTGAACTTGCCCACCTTCACCATTACACAACAACGCTTCCCTAATACATGAAGAAAATGTGGCTCAGCAGGATTATATATGGCCTGAGAAAGATCCAAGACAGCATATCACCCTCCACAGCCAGAGCCACCTCCACCACCCTGTGCTATCCCATGAGTGATACTGACAGATGGTAACTCTATGCAGATCATGGAGCTTCAATAACTACTTGTGCTGTATTTCTAATAAAGCATCTTGAAGGGAGATGCAAGATCTAATTAATTTTACAAAACTAACTTTGATATTACACACGGAACATAAGGCATGCTGTTTTTCTTCCTTAATGTCTTTCTAGCCTTTTCGTAAAAGATTACAAAATAATAGCAATAAAGGTGAAATATACGCATATAACCTCAATGCCCTGGTCCCCAAAACACTGCTATTTATGATTACAAAGTTGACAATTCCTCAACATTAAGTTTTCATTTCTTCATATTTTTAATGACATTATAACTCTAAATTGAAACTTCCTCTACTTAACTATTCCCTGGTCATACTCAAGTACGATATAAATCAAAATACAAAACAAGAAGAGACATTAAAACTGTCATAAAAACTGAACTCAGCATTACAAGCAAGAGGCATACAAGTATCGATACTGTCCTCACTTAACAATGCACTTGGAAAAATGCAAACTGATCAATACAAATGAAAGACAAAAATAATGCTGGACAGAATTAACTGTGAGCACTAAATTTCATAGAGACACAAAGAATTGATTAATGTTCTAAGCTATAAGTTAGAAATCATCATTCCAGAGTATTCAGAAGACACTCCTGTTTTACCTTCCTCATTTTAGAAAGAGGCAAAAAATATTACTGGCCATAGTTTGTAGGGGATAAAAGCACAGTAAATTTAAAATCCTAGGCATGGCTGAAAGAAGGAGAGAACCAAGCACTGGGCTTCAATGTTGTATCAGACCTCTCAGGGTCTGCCTACCTGGGGACACCTTTCTGTTTGAAGTGGCTAATTCTGATTCTTCTAACAGTAGAGGTACGGAACTGTTAAAAGAGTAATAGAGATTAATCATGGCTTTCTTCACCCATTCTTTATTCCCTTGGATACTTAAACATCAAAACCCTATCCACTATTACCTTCATCACTTTCAGCCTTCATGTTGAGAAGGGCCCTGGAACTGGCACAATGAGTGTTCCCAGGGCCACAGCCCCCGCTTTACCCGGCTACAGTTCTGGCGAGCAGTTCCTAAGAGAGGTGTCCTCACTCTCTCTATCACCTTGCTCAGAGCAGAGGAGGACAGACTGTGGACCAACAGATTAAAGTCTAATTATAGCCACTGACCTCAGAGAAATCCCATTAAAACTTCCCTTTGATTCAAAGAGGTCATATCAAATGATCTAGGAGGCAAGACTCCCACATCAAAGCTTCAAACGGGGCATCTGCACATGTTGCTTTCGTTCTTCCCACAAAGAACGAGTATCTTGAAGGAAAGGCAACAGTGACCTTGACCAGCATCTCTTATTTAAGAAGTCCTAATTCACACTTAGCTCTTCCACTAAGAAGAAAAACCACTATGTGGTTGGGCCAAGGGTGAGGGCCCCACCTGAGGAATTTTTCCCAAGCCCTCCTATAACTAGTATTTCCTGTAAATTAGCACACTAAATCAAAAGACTATAATAGATCTTTTAAGAGAAGTATCATGTAAGAACAATTAGCAACCAGATCACAAAGTTATCAAGTGAATCAAACTGCTAGCAGGATTCATTCCTGGAAAGCAGTGGTGTCCATACTCAAATCCAGCCCCACCAGCTATAAACTGTGCTCTCTCTACCCCTGGTCATGCTGCCTCCTAACCAACATGTGGACATTTCTACCACAGCTTTTGAATATAGTTAAGAACAGGGCCAGAATTTTAACATTATAGTCTTAGCAAGGCAGGGTGACTTTCCCAAAGAAAATCAGCTTACTGGTGTTAGAAGGAGAATAAACTTTATTGAAATGGCCCATGTTTCCTTTTTCTTACACTGTCTGAAAATCTTCCAAATCGATCAGGTCCTTTCCTGCTACGAAATCTTAGGCTTCATCATCAATCATCTGAAATTGACATATGATAAGTTAAGCTGTAAAAACAGATGTCATGTATGGACTAGAAAGCTTTAACCTCTCATAAGAAAATTTTTTACTGCAGTAGATTTAGACATTATGTTCATATTTAAATTAAATTTATAATTATTTTGGTCTATTTGACAGAGCTGTCAAGGAATGTTAACTGAGACTTAAAAAAAAATCAATCCAAACAACAAAGACCTATTTAATTCATTAAAGACCTGTGGTTCTCAACCAGAAGCATACACCAGACTCACCTAAGGGGGATTTTTAAAATGCAAATGCCATGTCTCTTCACCAGAGATTCCTATCCTACTGGTCTGGGAGGAGCCAGGGGCCCATCCTTTTAAAGCTCCACAGGGTTGAGAATAGCTGCTGTAGACTGTAAGTGTAGAGCCACCAGACAGAAACCACATATGTCTTGTTTACTTTCTTAACCAAAGCACAGGTGCTTTCCCAAACAGAGCTTAAAAATGCCAATGACTTGCTGTTTACTTTCCTAGCCTTCCTCATGGTTTTGGTTGGCCATGGATACAAAAAGTAGTTTTTCAGGTAGGCTTCAAGGAAAAATTTTCTTCCCTGATGGAGAGGGGTAGATGAGACACATTCCTGCACTGTTCCCTTCCTTTCTTCTTAGAAGGAACATGTCTGGAGTAAGCACAGCTATGGTGGCTAGCTTGCTAACAAACACCCTGTGGTGGAGGACAGTAAGACAGAAGGAAAGGGAGTCCACAGGACCTCGTGACACTGCTGAGCTGCACCAATCCACAGACCACCTGGCTCTGAATCCTTCAAGTGAGGAAACCACCACCTACTAGATAAACCACTGTTTGTCTTCTCAGTGGTAGTTGCAAAAGGAGGAAGACACAGTGTAAACCCTGTATAGGAAACAATGAGAAGCTGTGGGGAACCAGAGAATTTGAGTACTGTAAGTGCTGGGGATGCCTTGGGTCCAGATGATTCTCCCATCATCCTTTTCTTCCCTTGAGGGGCTAGCCAGCCTGCTTCCCTCAAATACCACCAGGTGTTCTGCCCACTACTCTCCTAGAATTCTGGATCACCCCTGGCTAGAATACCACTTTCAATTTCTATCCTCTTCTCCAAACACATATCTAGGACAGAGCCTTTAACAGAACTTTTTTACTGTGTTTACAATTGTAAACACGGGGGGGGGGGGGTGGAAAAAGCAAAAGAAATGGTAAAGAAAAAATTTCCTAACGTTTCAAAAAGTTCTACAAAAGAATTTGGTTCCTGATAATCATAAAGATATATGTCAACGTTGGAGCACACTCAACTTTGTTCTGATTCTCTACACACACATTGTTTTGTCCAGACTAATGCCTCAGAATCCACCCCTCAAAATGAAGAAGGGAGTAGGGAACATTTTCCACCCCCAACTTAATCAAAGAGCAGAGTCAAAGCCTAAGAGGTAATGACAGTTGCTCTATGGGCTAAAAAAGAACTCCTATGGAGGTTTATCAATAGAAGTAAGAATACGAAATAAATGTGCACTGCCTTTAAGAATCCAAATAAAAACAAATGCCAGAGGGAGTCTGGGGCCCCCTGGCAGTGATATCAACTACAGCTTACATGGGACAGGATAATTCTGAATTCTCATGTTGAAAGTGATCCTACAAATCACATATTTGGCTGGCACCTATTTAATCCACCACATGCAAAGAGATGAGTCCAGAAGGATATGGGGCAATAGGGGCCAACCTTCTGCCTCCAATCTCAGCCTCAACATTCTCATTTTATGCGTTATGCCAACTCCCTTGGTTTGAGAAAGGGGGCTAGCAGAGGACAGAAGATATCCAATTATCTCTGAACCAGCAGAGACAGCATGAAGATATCATGTATAAAGTGCCCCAAGAAGGCCTGGTGTATTGTGAACAATCAATGTTGGCTATTACTGTCATCAAATTATGTGAAAGTAGAATGGCTTAAAGACAAACTAATTTTTCTCAGAGTGTGTAAGTTATTCAAAAAGCCAATTTACTTTTACTTAAGGTAGTGAGTTAAATTAAAGCCTCAGAAATAGGTATAACCTTGATTTCAAGTTAGCAACTAAACATAAATATCATAAACCATACAGCTCCATTCAAATCCCATAATCCAGCAAATTTAAACTAGCAATAAATGAAATCAGCCTCCCTATCTCTGACGACTAGAGCTCTATATATCTCCCCTGCAGACACAATATATGCTAATCACCTGGCTTTCCTAGTACACTACTTGAAGTCTCAGATTTTCTGAGTCCCACAACTCAATACATTATCAGAAGAAAATTGGGACAATGTGAATATTTTCTTTCTTAATACCTCTTCTAGATACTTAAATACTAACTCCCCAGTTAGAGTACAAACTCATATGGACATGAGTTTGTATGTTTCTTTTTCTCTACATGGTATTTTCTCTTCTCCCCTTTAAGATCTGTAAACAAAGCAGAGCACAATCACTCATCAGCACTGCTGTGTTTTACAACCAGGACTCAGGAAACAGAAACAAAGTAGAGGTAAAAAGATAAAATGCAAAACATAAAACCCCTAAACTCCCAAAGTTGATATTTTATATGCCATATCGACACTTAAAATTAGAATGCCAAGAACTGTTAAATGAGCAATGTGCAACACAGTCTACATTTTTTCTTTCATAAGCTGTAAGAATAGAGAAATGTCACTATTCTAGTTACTTTGTAATCTAAAGCATATTAAAATATAACCTAGAGACTCATCGTTAAAATGATTTCTGATTGTTTTAATAAAGACCACCCAAGAGTAAAGATTTTTTTGGACGGATGCTACCTGATTTCAGAAAAAACAAATTTAATTTTAGGGAACGATTGCAATATAAAATAGAATGAACCCATATCACGGTTCCTGTATGCAAGACAATTTAATAGATGAAAATCCTTCCAGATTAAAAGGAAATCAACTTCAAAATTCTATCATCTCTTTTTAAACCTGTTCAAACGTTTGAGGATTCAAATGCCAGAATGCTTTAAAGTTAGATAGTGAAATAATGCTCTAGGAGTTCATAAAAGAACATTCCCAGCTCTGCAGAGCAATTGTTCAATTTTTTGGCATATCGTGTTAATAGATTATCACTTAAAACAAAATTAATGCAAAATAAGAGACATCATTTTGGAGTCACTATTACCTTTCCTTCCAAGAAGATAACATCATCTATCATGCCGGGGGTAAGTCTCTCACACTGCACATACTGTCGTAAATACACTGCTTCTGAAGGTGTAGGCTAGATATGACTGTCCCCCAGACTATGATTCTTTTTTACTCAAGAAAATCAGTACAGTAAATAACTTTTCTTCCCTTAGAGACAATCACAGTGCTGGAGGCTGCTGCGACACAAAAACAAAATATCTTCACAAATGTCTCCAAACAGTCAAGCTGAAAATCTAAGCCAAAGTTTCATTTAACAGCCTGTCAGTTTTTTGATGTGAAGCTAATGAATGCAGTGGCAAACAAATCCATCAAACCGAACATCAAAACAACTGCACTTCATCCCACCAAACGGAAAAATGAAATACAACCTGCAGGCCAGCTCTTTGATCCAACCTAGCCAGCAAGCAGACCTGTGAATGCCACCACAGCTGCTGTACAGAAGTAATCACGGCCTCCATTTCACCACAGAAAGAAAAAATGCTCCAGAAACAGAAAACATTCCTCTTGTAAATGCACCAGTGTCTTAGTTCAACTGCTATGCAATCTGTTACATATTTTTAAATCTCTAAAAGGAAAAAAAAAAATATATATATATATAGCATTTCACTTTAGATTACTCTGATATTCAAAGCTAGAAAGATGCCTAAAATAAATAACTGTTCTACTCATACTACAGTTTTGCTAATGGAGGTTTATTAAAAGCCCTTCTGCTCTTTATGAAAGTTCCAAAAAGAAAAAGAAAACAAGTGCTTTTGTACATACATGTAGCACGATTCCTGTTCCAGAGAAGAAACTCACTGGGCATTCACCAAAGCTGAACTCTACCTGTCAGTAGGCATTCAGGCACCTGGAACACTTCTCTTAATTTTTTTCAGTGAAAACCTTAACTCTGATAAATGAAATGGGCATGGAATTATATAACTGCTTTCTTAGGTGGGTGAGATCACTTAAGGTAAGGCCCTTCCCTTCTGGTGCATCATGTAGTATTTGGCTATCCTATATTTTGCTGGTCAAGGCAAAAGAGAGCTGAATGATCCTCACAAAGGAGAAGAGAAGGAAAATCAGAAACAAGAGGAATTGCAAGGCCTGGAGCATTAGCAGAAATTTTTAGAAACAGGGAAAGTCAAATTCAGCTGCTATCACGGCTGTGTTCCCTCACTTGCACCCATGCCTGTTCTCTGAAGATCTCCATAATCTATGCACAGAAAAAGCCTAATGTGAGAGATGAGGCACTTCGGGTAGATACTAAAGGATAAAGGGCCACCTAGATTAAGGGCTAGGAAACAGGGAATGTATCAACAGGCAGTGGAATACCTACATAATAATAATTATTGTTACTACTATTTAGCTGAGAATTTCAAATGTTGAGGAATTTGCTGAAATTTGGAAGATGAGCATTTGGGCATAGCACAAATAATGGAATGGAAGTTTGCGTCAATGTTAGCCATATCAAGCGTTCTTCAACAAATACCGCATACTAAGAGGTCAATAATACAGTCAAAGGAAATTCACAGGAACCCCACGTCCCATCCTGCCCCAGAGACGCCACCAGAGGTGAAGCAGCTAAAAACAAAGCAAGCAGTCCTGATGCAGACAATGCCAACCCTACCCTCACTGCTGGCCCTCATCAAACAAGCTATCCTCCAAGTGATGAATTCACAGAAATACACATGGTGCCTGGCATAGAGTAAACAAGCAATGTCTCAATAAACAGATTCGTCCCCATCTATTTTAAGCCATTCAAACAGATGAAAAGGTCCCTATTAACCAAAATCTGCTGGCTGCTAAATAAACACCACCAATGTATCAGTGAGCCTGGGGTTATCTTCTCAAAATCATTTTTTTTATTAAAAAATAACCTCTTGTAACAGCTCTTTTCTAAGTTATGAATTTAGAAAAAATGGTTTATAATATATGAAATATTATCAGTAGAGATCCCTCACTCTGGACGTTAATTAATTAACACAAACAGGTACTTTATCAGATGCTTTTACATACTCAAATCAACATGTGACAGGTAAAGGAGATGTCATTCTCCGGCACTTCCACTATGAAAAAGTACGCCATTATTTTTTAAATTATCCCCCCAAATGCATAATTCATCATCACTTGTGAAAAATAATTGTTTTTTGAATAGTCACCATTTACAATAAATTTTTAAAAGGCAAAGAATTGAGACTAACAAATTTGGTCATCCTAAAAGCTAAAAATCTTTTAACTGCAATTCATAATTAATTCACTATACATTACATTTATCCCCAGCAAAACATAAAAACTAACTACCCAATTCACAGATTTTCCTAAAATTAAAAATTACACATGTATATACACACACACAATACAGTAAATTCATAAGGTTGCCTAGAGAAAGACTTGAAAATTAATAAAGATATGTCCCATGTAAGTGATAAAATCTTCCCTCAACATGCCATCACAGCACATTATAATGTAACTGAACATAACTGAGACTAGTCAAGAAAAACATTAATATTGAGAAATAAATTTAAGAAAGCCTAAGGATATTTTAGTGAAACATTCAAATTGTATCCAAGCTTAGTTTCCTATTTTTATGCAGAAAACTAAAATTAGTTACATGAATCAAAGTAGATTCTTTAATATCACCATGTCGATCATTAACTGAAACTCTCTATGGTAAGTATGACACTGCCCACCCCCATACCTCCATCCCTGACAGCAAAGGTATTTGTGTTCCAGTTCCTGCAATCTGTGAATATGTTATCTTACATGACTAAAGGGATTTTGTGGATTGCTTGTTCTGAAGGAGACCGCAGCAAGGACCTGAGAGAGGACTTGAGGAGCAAAGACCTGGCTGACAGGCAACCAGGAAACAGAAATTCAGTCCTACAACTACAAAGGAACTATATTCAGCCAACAATTTGACTGAGCAAGGAAATGGATTCCTCGCCTGAGTCTCCAGTAAAGGAAAGCAGCCCTGCAAGCGCCTTGATTTTTGCTGGTGAGACCAATGTCAGACCTATAACCTATAGAACTATGAAACAGTAAATGGGTATTATTTGAAACCACTCATCTTACAATAGTTTGTTATAACAGCAATAGAAAATTAATACATTCTCAGAGTAGCACCATCTCACCAAAAGTAAGGAAAGAGTGGAAACAACACCTAAAAACATCTCAAATGCATGCAATTATGACAATTTTAAATTAACTGCCAAAACTGCATTAGAGCTATTGAACATTTTGTACCTAGTAAAATAACCAGAACCAAGACAGTCACGTCCCTTGACTAAACTGAATGATATAAATCAACACAGCCTGAGTGGATATCCACCTATCTAAGTTTTTCCCTTCACAACAAATCTACAGAGAGAATATTTTTAATCTAGAGAAAGAAATAAAAAGAAGAAATGACTTTCCTAATAGTCTTTGCCTAGCGGGAAGATGAAGAGCTGGGTCCAGGTCCCTGGCTCCTCCACCACAGTTCTGGGCTCCAGCAGCGGAGACTTGAGAGAGGACCACTAGCGACCTCTCTTACTTGGTCACACTCCACTCCCAGTCTGTCCACAAGGAAATGTGGAAACACACTCAGAGGACATTCTAGTTTGGGGGAGTAGCCAATACCAGGAAGCAAAACTGAAACCTGTAGTAAAGCAGCTACCTTTTCTGGTGATGGAACAGCTGTGATAATCTGATGTATTATGTCAATGATGGAAGATGCAAACCATAAAATAACATATCTTGTTACAACCTCAGGGCTGTGACATTGTTTCGATGCAGATACAAGCATTACTCTTCTACAAAAGCACTGCAGTAGTTGCGCAAGGTACATATATTGAACTTTGAGGTTTTTATTAGGTTTATTGTAATACAAAGGATGTGTAATGGAAACAAGTAATTCAGTTCTGTTCCTTTCTAAATTACTCCTCATAAATAAAAATTACTCAGAATAGAGAAAGTCTTCTAATAGCAGGAGCTTTCTTTTACGTCACAAATTCATTCAAATGCTCCCTGGGCTGCCATAGGGCTATACTCTTATTTTAACATATTATACAATTTTTAAAATACATGTGTAAATTAAACCTAGGGTTGTCTTCCCTGAATATATTTCTATCCAGGTTCACTCAATGGTTCCATGTGAAAGTTTTATCAGTGAATAATATGTGCTTGTACCATGCAGTGGCCAAGATAAGGCCACATGAGCTGTATGTATCATCTTCCACTAAATATATGTCAGTTTTACACACTCTAGAAAATATAGAGTTTCATTAAGAAGCTGTCCTCTGCCAGCCTGCACCTTTGCCTTAACATCCACAGGAAAGGAAGCAACCTAACAGAAGCTACCACCACTTTGAAGATGCTCTCTACTTAATGCCATGGGGGGCAATTAATTAAATTTAATACAACTTGCTTGTGACTGAAAGTACAGTTTGTGAACTAAATTAAACACATTGAGTAGAAGATGCACATTTTTATACCAAATTTAACATGAAGATATATTTCTTGTTAAAATATTTTCTACATTATTACTTTCAAAAAATTCATTTCTGTACTAAGGGCAGTTTTAATCACTTCTTCTTACCATCCTCCCTCAACCTCTTATTACAATTTTACCAGATACTTTCCTCTGTAAACATTTGTTTTCTAACCTATGGATTGAAGTCTTAACATGGAGTGAGCCAAGTCTACCCAACACGAAGCCACAGGGAGCCACCGGAATATCTCACAAAAAAACAACTGGTGGCCTTAAGAAAGAAAGTATCAATTGCAGAAAATTACCTCTCAGAGTAAACTGCTCCACAGTAATCTCAAAAGAGAAAAATGCTGCTACAAACAGGAACATAAGCCTATGTAAAATAAATACATCTGTCTGAAATAAATTACTGTAGTGACAGGCACACATCACTAAGGAAAAAAAATAAATGCTACACGTGATCTTAGCTTTCCCACTATAATAACTAGAATACATATTTAATTCATGCTTTATTTTTGAGGCATAACTTACCAATTTAGCAACTTTCCCATAGTCAATCCATCTTACAGTAGCAAAATTTGTGGATTCTGCACAGTTGAAACCATGATTAAAACCAGCATGGTAGCCATATGGGAAAGTGATCATAAATTCTCCAGCCTCCTGGGTGATCTGCAGGGTAGAAAACATAGTATTTCCCAATTACAAGACATCCCAAATTGCCAATACAATTAAAACATATTTCCTATTAAAAAAAGAAAAAGAATGCCATGATATCAGAGCTATAGCAATATAAAAGAAGTCCCCCAAGACCCTTTATTTACTTCCTTTAATAGTTGTTCAGGAACCTTTTAAAAGACTTTTCTAAACAGGGTGTGACGTTCTGGCAATGTAGTCCAATAATTCAGTCCATAATCAAAGAAATTATACTTTATTTGAAGATGCCTTTGTTTTATGTTATTCATATAAATATGTTCATATTAGCAGTCAATGTGTATATTTTAATACTTTAAAAATTCACATTACTGGAGTTATATAACAGGACATATCATAACTGACATTTCTAAAGTAAGAGCTATAAAAACTTTGATAATACATGCTGAGTAGGTTGTATTATGAATTCTTGTTGCTAAATAGTTGCTGGTATTTTTCAAATTATCCTTTTATAATATATAGAAAACAGTCAGTTAACTACATTTGATTTAATAGTAAAATTTCTACCAAAGAAGTATTCAAATATATGTATAATATATAAGTACCTATGTGTGAGTGAGTGCATTTTCAAATGTAATTTCAATAGCTTGGGTAAACCAGCCAGCAGCCTAAAAGTGAAAATAAAAAAGTATTCATTCCATTCCTAATTTTTAGATTAAAGAAATTTGGCTTTCTATAATCACCAAAGCACATAAAATACACCATGAGTTATAGAAAAATAGTGATGCTAGATTTTTTTTTTTTTGTCTGCTCAATACTTGAGTGTCAAACATAAAACTCACTGGTTCATTCAGTCACTTTGGTTCATTTCCATCCTAAAACGTTGAGAAATGAATATGTGGGTATGCGCTTATGTGGAAACATACAGGTGCACATGTTCCAATTCAATTACCATTTTAGGAATGCTAAAATGTTGTGTGGGGGATTATTTTTTTTCCCCAACAATCCTAAAATTTAGCTCACCACCCCTTTCCCCCATGACACCCCAGCAGGTGTTGTATTGCAATGAGCAGCAACTCAGCTGCCACCTGGCAGGCAGAGAATGGCTTACTGCCAGTGTTCAACACGGTTCTAGTTCCATCATTCTGAGCCATGTGAGAATACAGCCTGATTCTCTCGTTTCCTGGTCTCACTGAATCTCATTCATTATAAGTGTGCTTGGAAATTAGGCACTTCCTTGACCACGTGGTAAACTCACCAGGCTCAATTGTGTTTAGCCCTTTAAGATGGGGAAAGAGGGTAAGACTGCTGTCATTGGGATAAGGAAACTAGCTTCACTGCTCCACTGAATCCCACCTACAATCCTCCTCCACTGTACTTAGGAAACCCTACTCCTGCCATGTTGAAAAAGTACCTGTTTCCACTAAACAGGACTCTAAATTTTATGCCTCTATATAACTTCTGGAAGCAGCTCAATCCCAGTTAGTCAAAACATAAGGCTAACACACTGCCTCTATGTAATGGATTGACTTTAAAAAAAAAAAGTACAGGGACAGAAAAGAACATGTCCCTTTTATTATAAGACTAACAAAGCCTCACAATTCCATATCACGGGTCCTGCACATAATTGAAAAGCAGACATTAGCTATCTGTTAAACATACTTTTCCATATATATGTATGAATATGTACAAATACATTGAAAGAAGAAAAATGTTAGTCCATCTGTGAAACGACTGCCTAAAGAGAGAGGATTGAACTAAGAAGGAAGAGTGTGTGATTACCTTCACATTGACCATCTATTTTCATCCTCATAATAGCCCTATTTAGTGATACTATTATTATCCCCATTTTCCAGATGAAGAGACTGAAGATCAGAAAAATTATGTAATTTACCCAAGTGACAGAATCAGGAATGAACTTGGAAAGTTTAATTCCAAAGTCTGTGCTACTCTGTCACATGTTACATTGTCATCATCAGAGAATAAGCATTTTGAGGAGTACACTGTCACCACGCACCCTTCGTCAGGCATTATTTCACATAACAAACTGCAGTTGCCAATCAGCACTCTAAACTGCTGATGTCTCACCATCTGTGGATGAACACTCATCCCTGCCACTTCCCACAGAAGCCACAAAATGTCCCACCCTCAAAAGACCAGCTAAGAGTCTAGTGCATCTAGAGATCTACCAAGCAGTACTTGGAGACCCTCAGCCCAAAAAGGGGTGCAAGGCACCTACCTCCTTCCCCAAAGATTAGAAAGAAGCTACAAACTCCAAAGGCCTCCATCCTGGGAAAATGAGCCAATCCCACAGTCCTGCTACTTCATATAACACCCCCTCCAAAGAACAGCTTGATCAATTCCTATCACCAGCCCTAAACCCATGGATATTTTTCTGTCTTAGAGGACTCTAGTCTACTCCTTCTCCTCTGTCTCGTAATATTCCAACTTAGATAAAAGTACCTAATCAAGCTTACGTTAACCACCTGAAAGAAACGTGCACTGATGATATGTCTGCGACTGGGAAGATGTATCTGTGAGTAAGACAAAGCCCTACAAGAAGCCGCAGCCCCTCTGGGGGGCACTGCCTCTGACCTCCGTACTTGCGGCAGTGCTGCAGCCCACCTGTACCTGGGGGCACTCTCCACAGTGCACACCTTGAAGGCACATTCTCTGTCATGGACAGAAGTACATGACTAAACCAGTGGTGACAGCATCCTCATCACATAAGATAAGTATGTCTTGTGACTGACTGCTGCACAAACGGTTTGTGAGCAAGCAGGACCACCTCAAGTTGGAGAATGATTCTTGGTCCTTGTGAGAATTCTGCTCTGAACAAAGCTTGAGCTGGTAGGGGCTGGGGTAGAGATGGAAGAAAGGAATTTGAGGGCCTGAGATTAAGAAAACGTAAAGATTTAGTCACAAGTGAAAAGCTTCTAAGGTGGAAAACAGCAAGAATTATGGGAAGAAAGTCAAATAAAAAATGAAAAAGAGAGTGGAGCTAATTTTTAACATTTCTGCAAGTAGCTAAGGACTTAATCCTCTTCCAACCGAGAGAGCGCTTTTATTTATCCAGTCAAAAGCTTTTTCATTTCAGCTTCTTCACATAAAAATGCTCATGCTCTGTAGTAATTCTGACCCAGTAACAACCCATGGATGCAAAGAAAGAGGGATCTACATGTACAGAGTCTTACAGAACCTAATCAGAAGCAATATCTGATTATTAAATCATCAGGCAATTTTATCCATAATGAAATCTCAATTGTATTATGTCTGAATGTGTTTAGAAGCAACATGCTAGCACCATAACCACTGATTCTAACCAAACTGCTAATAAATATTGCTCTGAATTCTTTTTTAAAAAATAGATCACATGCACATAAATTATGTTGCTCATATAAACGATTTCAATGTAGAAGTGCTACAACTTGTTCTGTCAAATGTGCTACATTTTACTTCCAGTATTTTTATAAGTAAACTATAACAGCATGAAATCTCTAGTATATGTATCTTGAAATACAAGTAATTTCAAAGTAGTGTTTAGGTAAATAATTGTTACCTAAATAAAACATGAATCTGAATTCTTCTCCCCACATCCTAAAAATCTTGCCTGAAATCAAAAGATATATTAGTTTATGTTAAATTTGCCTTAAATACCCATACTACACACATGAAATGAATTCGTTAAAGAGAAATACTAATATACCTTGTCAAAGGGAATACCGTATTTCTTCAACACTGAAGGAGATATCAGTGTCATCTTGTGGCGAAGAAATGCATCACATCCTTGAGAACTGCTTGGGAAAAAACCTAAATGGAAACAGTAAATATAAGCAGTAATAAGTCAATTAAGATAAAATTTCTAATCTTTTTTCAAGTTTATGTTCTAGTACTCTTATAGAATGACAGCTTTATGCAAATAGAGACCAACTTCACCATCAAAAACCCTGGTATTAAAACAATCAGTCAGAATTCTTAAAAAATTAAAGTATACATATTTATATTACCAAAGGTAATATCTTTTACAAAAAGATCTGCCAATGGTTGTTTGCATAATACAAAATTACTAAACTTTATAAATTCCATTTGTAACAAATTTGAATTCAACCTATCTATTACAATCGACAAAATATTACAGGAGGTAAGGAGAGGAAAATCTGCATTTTAATAGAAGAATCTCTCATTTTAGACTCCTAGAAGCAATCATTCCAGAAGCACATGTCCCACTGCCTGGCATACAGTAGACACAAGGCAGTTTCCTACCTTTGTTTCTTTCTGATCAATTTTAAATAGTTCAACTGCTACTGATTTCCTGAACCGACTCCCAGCCAGTGCCAGTCAAGAGCTTGGAAACCTGCCTCACCAGCCTCTGTGGGAACAATGTTTTGAGGAGGCCTTTA
This sequence comes from Camelus bactrianus, assembly GCF_048773025.1. Lineage (NCBI taxonomy): Eukaryota > Metazoa > Chordata > Mammalia > Artiodactyla > Camelidae > Camelus > Camelus bactrianus. The sequence continues at coordinate 29,031,819 of NC_133542.1, forward strand.
AATGAAGAAGCTAAACATGCAGCAACCCTTTCATTCAACAGTATATTTTGCACTGAAACATGGCTGCTTTTCTCCATCTCTGCTTTCACTCCTGCACCCTGTGTGAGGCAGACTCTCGTTAACTTGATTATATAAGCAAGAGAAAAAGAACGTGCTTGATGCTCTGTTCTTCACCTTCCTCACTCGAAGGAAAAACTGCCACACACACAGCAGGAATAGAAGGCAAGAAAGACAAGAGAAACATGGAAGAGACAAGGGAAATCACAGAGAGAGAACCCAGAAGGAACACAGAACTCCCCAGGAAAGCATGTGTGATGCGTGCGAGTTAAGTTCGGGGAGACGCACAGATGCTCTTTGACTCCTCCACCGCCAAAATGAAGATAAGGCCACCGGAAACGCCACTCATCTAACTCTCTGGCTTACTACATATAAACAGCTCAAGAATGTGACCAATCTGATGAAAGAATTACCAGCACTCGTTACCTAACTGTGAACCATTTTAACCTCATAGAATAGCAGGGTTTTACAGGAGTAGTTCTAGAGTAAATAAAGCACAGGGAAATATATACAAGATCTTGTGGTAGCTCACAACAAAAAAGAATGTGACAATGAATATATGTATGTTCATGTATAACTGAAAAATTGTGCTCTACACTGGAAATTGACACAACATTGTAAACTGACTATAACTCAATTTTTAAAAATGTTAATTAATAAATAAATAAAACAAATAAGCCTTCATTGATGCCACCATGGAGTATGTGAGGCCACAGGTGATCAGAAGGAAACAAATCAAACATCTAAAAAAGAGCCATTAGGACGAGGCCAAGATGGCGGAGTAGTAGGATGCTTGTGGCTCACCCTCTCCCACGGATACACCAAGACTCACATCCACGGACCCACTCAGCCAACCAGAGCACCTGCGGAACTCTCACAGAACACTGTCCTCTTCAAAAGACAAAGACGCCAAAAATCTGGTAGGAGAAAGGAAAAAAAGAAAGACAAAAGGCAAAACAGTGCGGGACCAGTCCCGAGGGGAGGGAGCAACAAAGGAGGACTAGCGATCATTTGCTGGGTCTCCCCTCTCCAACAGAGAGGCCACTGGGACAGAGGGGGAGTCTCCGAGGCTCGGATCTGTACGGAGCAGCCCTTGACCTACAGAACTAAGTTAAACGGGCACAGAGGGTCCCTGCAACAGCCATCCCAAGACCCGAGCCAGGAGCTGGGGGCCGGGACAGGCTGCCCGAGCAGGGCAGAGGACGGGGACGGCTGCACTGAGGCAGCCCCGGGGGACTGCAGGGTGCTGTGCAACCTGGATGAGTGGGTGCACAGGGCAGAACCTGGGCCCTCCATAAAACAGAAAGGCTGATGTGCCCTGGGGGGGAAGGGTGCATACCCCCTTCTCTGAAAACCCACGGAAGGTTTCTGCGAGGAGAGGCGGGCCTCAGGCACGGCCGCCATATCCTCCTGCGCTTGGCACCCAGGTGGGAGCGGGGGCAAAACCTGAATCCGCGCCTAAGGGCTCGGCAGCCTCAAAGGCCAGACAGTGACTTCTTTGCAGCCCAAGACAGATAGGATCCTTCCGCTGAGGCGAGAAGCCCCATAAAAAGACCAGCAGGACCCCCAGGCAGGGCCACTACTCTCCTGCCAGCACCGTCCGGTTCCCTGGTCCAGAGGCTCTATCTCACTTTTTGCCTCTGAAATGTCTAACTTACACATAAAATTCTATTGGTTCCCTGAGCTCACTTCTGATTGGTTATTTCCTTCACTCCTCATTGGTTATTACTCTCATTTCTGATTGGTCCACTTCCCTAACTTCTGATTGGTCCATTTGTACTTCATTTGCATGGAGCTCACTCCTGATTGGTCTATTTCTACAAAGTTTGTTCCTGGTTGGTCAATTTCTGTTATACTTTATTTGCATAAGATGTTGCAAAGTGTAAAACTGGCAGCCTATAAAGGCCTGTGTAAACCTACAGACGGGGGGGTCCAGAGCTTGGAGTGTTAACTCTTCTGGGCCTGCTGGAGTAATAAATCTGAGTTCTCCAACTCTCCGAGTGCTACTTGGTCTCTCGCCTGCATCCAGGTTGCCGTCACAACTGAGCTGTAACACCGAGCTGTAACACCAAGCTGTAACACATTTTTCCGCAACACTGCCCTGGTGTCTCACAAAGTTCGTGCTGCCAGGACCAATGAAGAGCTGAGTTTGGAAATCTGGGACAAGACAAGGATGCCCACTATCACCACTCCTATTCAACATAGTCTTGGAAGTCCTAGCCACAGCAATCAGGCAAGAGAGAGAAATAAAAGGGATCCAAATTGGAAAAGAAGAGGTAAAAGTGTCACTATATGCCGACGACATGTTACTATATGTAGAAAACCCTAAAAGGTCCACACAAACTACTAGAGCTGATCAAAGAATTCAGCAAGGTAGCAGGTTACAAAATTAATGTTCAAAAATCAGTTTCATTTCTTTACACTAATGAAGAATCAACAGAAAAAGAAAGTAAAGAAACAATCCCCTTTAAAATAGCACCCAAAGTAATAAAATATCTGGGAATAAATCTAACCAAGCAGGTGAAAGAATTATACACAGAAAACTATAAACCACTGATGAAGGAAATTAAAGAAGACTTTGAAAAATGGAAAGATATCCCATGCTCTTGGATTGGAAGAATCAATATCGTTAAAATGGTCACACTGCCCAAGGCAATCTACAGATTTAATGCAATCCCTATCAAATTACCCAGGACATATTTCACAGAACTAGAACAAATCATAATAAAATTTATATGGAACCATCAAAGACCTAGAATTGCCAAAGCATTACTGAAGAGAAAGAAAGAGCCTGAAGGAATAACTCTCCCAGACTTCAGACAATACTATAGAGCTACAGTCATCAAGACAGCATGGTACTGGTACAAAAACAGACATATAGACCAATGGAAGAGAATAGAGCCCAGAAATGAACCCACAAACTTTTGGTCAACTAATCTTCGACAAAGGAGGCAAGAATATACAGTGGAATAAAGACAGTCTCTTCAGCAAATGGTGTTGGGAAAACTGGACAGCAGCATGTAAAACAATGAAGCTAGAACACTCCCTTACACCATACACAAAAATAAACTCAAAATGGATCAAAGACTTAAACATTAGACAAGATACAATAAACCTCCTAGAAGAAAATAAAGACAAAACATTATCTGACACACATCTCAAAAATGTTCTCCTAGAACAGTCTACTTAAGCAATAGAAATTAAAGCAAGAATAAACAAATGGGACCTAATGAAACTTACAAGCTTCTGCACAGCAAAGGAAACCAGAAGTAAAACAAAAAGACAGCCTATGGAATGGGACAAAATTTTTGCAAATGAAACCGACAAAGGCTTGATCTCCAGAATATATAAGCAGCTCATACAACTTAATAAGAAACAACCAAACAACCCAATCCAAAAATGGGCAGAAGACCTAAACAAGCAATTCTCCAAGGAAGATATACAAATGATCAATAGGCACATGAAAAAATGCTCAATATCACTAATTATCAGAGAAATGCAAATCAAAACTACAATGAGGTATCACCTCACACCAGTCAGAATGGCCATCATTCAAAAGTCCACAAATGACAAATGCTGGAGAGGCTGTGGAGAAAGGGGAACCCTCCTTCACTGCTGGTGGGAATGCAGTTTGGTGCAGCCACTGTGGAAAACAGTATGGAGATTCCTCAAAAGACTAGGAGTAGACTTACCATATGACCCAGGAATCCCGCTCCTGGGCATATATCCAGAAGGAACCCTACTGCAGGATGACACCTGCACCCCAATGTTCACAGCAGCACTATTTACAATAGCCAAGACATGGAAACAGCCTAAATGTCCATCAACAGATGACTGGATAAAGAAGACATGGTATACTTATATAATGGAATACTACTCAGCCATAAAAACCGACAACATAACACCATTTGCGGCAACATGGATGCTCCTGGAGAACGTCATTCTAAGCGAAGTAAGCCAGAAAGAGAAAGAAAAATACCATATGAGATCACTCATATGTGAAATCTAAAAAAACAAACAAACAAACAAAGCATAAATACAAAACAGAAACATACTCATAGACATAGAATACAAACTTGTGGTTGCCAAGGGGGTGGAGGGTGGGAAGGCATAGACGGGATTTCAAAACTGTAGAACAGATAAACAAGATTATACTGTCTAGCACAGGGAAATATACACAAGACCTTATGGTAGCTCACAGAGAAAAAAATGTGACAATGAATATATATATGTTCATGTATAACTGAAAAATTGCACTCTACACTGGAATTTGACACAACATTGTAAAATGATTATAAATCAATAAAAATGTTAAAAAAAAAAAAAAAAGAGCCATTAGGGTATAAAGAGCCACCTGTAAAAATCAGTACATTCCACTTAGGCAACTACACCTGGATTTTTAAAGTGAAAAACAGACATAAATATTAAAAAGTACATGCCAACAGAAACATGAGAAATACTACCATTCTCTGCAACACCAATGGGAATAAAAGGAATAATTTTGCCCTTTATGGTCCTTTGATGCACAATACATAAATAGAAAATAAAATATTCTGCCAAACAAACAACCCTTTGAAAGAATGCAGACTTTAATGGAGAGCAAGTACCACTCATGTAATACGACCCTCAAAATAAGATGTCCTGAGTCTATACCACAAAGAGTAAAACACAGCAGAGCAGTCCCCAAACACACAGCCCACAGAAAAGTTTTAACAATATAATTTCAATGGATCAAATTTTTCAAATCTGTAACTCTGCATAGCACTGCATGAATTAAGTTTTAAATTAAAATCAATGAAGAAAGAGGAGTCTATTTAATTTTCTTCTGATCTGGATTTGTAATCAGGATCTGAACAATGTGGTGACTGGTCATAAGTTAATTTAAATTGGAAAACCACTGAAGGAAGGCAATTTGCAATACATTAAGAACTTCATATTGGTTGAGAATTTATGTTTTCAGCAGGATATTAGAATTATATTTTACATCACCCTGGAAAATATCTTGTAGACAGCACAAATTATGTACAAAGTATGTATCTCAAAATGAATTTTACAACAAAACACCTGAAAGAGTACATGGTTCACACTCATCCTCACTTCACAGTTTATGAAAAATATTTTATTCAATATATAATCAAGCCAGTGTAACCAGAATACTATTTGATACAAAATGATAATATTTTTAAATGCAGAACTAAAGGAATGTTAGCATCTTTCATAATAAGTGGGGGAAAAAAACCTTTGGAGTCACTTGTGTGAAATATAACAAAAATAGATTTGATAGAAAAGATAGGATTTAACTAAAAATTCAACTGAGACTATCAGCTTTTTTGAAAATCATGAAAAAAGAGAAAACAAAGTATGTGTTAAACTTTTTGCAAGTAAATTCATTATGCTTTCAAAATCTTTTCTTTTCTATTCTAATACTTACTTTCTTGATGTTCTTTTTTTTAAGTTTTCAGGAATTTTTTGGGAAGAAGTCTTCTCTAAAAGTTACCATGTTTGAATGTTACTGCTGCAGCATGCCATAAGACTTTCTGATTTACCAGACACATAATGGAATAGTCTTCTCTTTCACAATCTTGAAGATCAAGAAGTTCCAATAAAGAACCGGTTGTATGCTGACCCCTCAAGTATCCAGTATTGAAAATAGCAGCTAGCATCTCACTACCACACCACATATACCCCACAGTCATCCACACACCAGAAGAACACACAGAATAAACTTGGCACATTTTTCTACAGCATCTACTTTTGTGATGTTTAATAACTTGGTTTATTTTCACAAGCAAACATTAATTAAGGGAGCAAGGTGCAAAATCTGCATGAGTATTGTGAAGTAGAGGGATTTCACTATCCTCTCCTGTAAGGATATTTTGGCAGCAGCGTTTGAGAGGCAGCCTACTGTGAGGTGCAAACTATGCTGTGGGATTTTGCGTAAATCTTACCCAATCTCCTCTTATAGGCATTGAACACACAAGCTTACTTGAGCACCAACTTTCCTCTCTCCTTTACTGCTCATAACAAACATACACCTTTTCATTACTATTAAATAGCAGAGTTAAGTTTTAAACCAAAACCCTAATTGTTTTAATTATTTGAAGTCACCTTCATCTTGTCCACGTGGCTAGCAAAACAAAAGAGAATAACTGAGAACTTCTATGGAGACACGGATTCCTAACACAACTCCAACAATTCATACAGCCTTGTCCCATAATCTCTCAGCTTCTCAATTTCCCCATCCATACAACCAGGATGCTATTATTACCCCTTAGTGAGTTCTTTTTCTCCCCCAGCTTCAGGATATAATTGACATATAATATTGTATAAGGTTAAGGTATATAATGTAATGAATTGATATATGTATATGTTGTGAAATGATTACCGCAATAAATTTAGTTCATACTCAGCACCTAAAAATAGTTTTATTTTTGTGTGTGTGATGAAAGTTTTAAGATCTATTCTCTTAGCAAATTTCAGTAACAGTACCATTAAGTATAGTCATCGTACTGTATAGTACATCCCCCAAACTTACCCATCTTATGACTGCAAGTCTGTACCACCTTCACCCATTTTCCCCACCCCCTGCCTCTGGCAACCACCAAACTGTTCTCTGTACCTATAAGTTTGTTCTTCTAGATTCCACACATAAGTAATATTCTACAGAATTTGTCTTTTGCTATCTGACTTATTTCATTTAGCATAATGGAGTCAGGATTCATCCATGTTGTAGAAAATGGCAAGGTTTCCTTCCCTGTTATGCCTGAATAATATTCTATTGTATATATACATAACACTTTGTTTTATACATTCACCTGTCGATAGACACTTAGGTAGTTTCCATGTTTTGGCAACTGTAAATAATGCTGCAATGAACATCAGGGGTGCAAATATCACTTTAAGCAGTGATTTCATTTCCCTCAAATATATATCCAGAAGCAGAATTGCTGGATCACATAGTAGTTCTTTTTTTAATTTGTTGAGGAACCTTCATACTATTTTCCACAGTGGCTGTCCTCACGGGATGAATCCTTACGGGAATCCAATGAGATAACGTACAAACTTGCCATTGTCAAAAAGTGAAAACAACCTAAAATCTAATAACCTAACTGGTAAATGGAAGAGGAAAATATGGTATGTCCTTACCATGAATTACTCAGCTAAAAAAAGAATGAGGTATTACTGTATGTTATAACGCAGAAAACATGGTACATGAAAGGAGCCAGACACAAAAGATCACATATTATAGTTCCATGTATATGAAATATCCAGAACATGTAAATACCTAGACAGAAAGCAGACCACTAGTGGCTAGGGACTGGGGAGAAGTAGGAGGGAATAGAGCATAACTGATTAGTAAATGCAAGGTTTCCTTTTAGGGTGATGAAAATCTGGAACTAGATAGAGGTGATGGTTACACAATGTGAATATACTAAATGCCACTGCTTATACACTTCAAAATGGCTAATGGTTTATTTTACAATTTGTAAATTTTATCTCAATTTAAAAAAAAACAGTGTACTTGACACACAGCAACATTCAATGAGTAGTAGCAATTATTATTGTATCTGTTACTCATTTCCACCATATTGACTCTAGTCACCATGTTAGTTCAACAAATCTGCCATCTCTACCACGATAAGGAGCACATACTCCACCGATCCCACAGAGCTCTGGAACCCTAAAAGCATCCCATAACATACATTTGCTAAGACTGTCAAAGTTCTGCTGGGAGTTTTACAGTATGGGATAGTGCAGAATCACAGACCCTCTCACAGACCAGGTGCTTTACACATCCAAGGATGCCCTTCAGTATTCAGTGTAAAAGTGATCAGATGTGAGAAGCATTATTCTAGGTAAAAGAAGTGAGACACAAAAGTCTATACACTATATAATTCCACTTTTATGGTATTCTAGGGATAGAAATCAGATTAGTGGTTTCTGGTGGCTGGTGGGGAGAATTTATTGCAAAAGGGTATCAGAGAACTATTTTGGTGTACTGGGAATGTTCTATTTTTGACAATGGTGGCAGTTCACTATATATATTTGTCAAAACTCACTAAAATATGTATTTTAAAGGGGTGGCTTTTACTGTAAATGCATTTTATCTCAATTAATCTGATGTCAATCTTTACCTCAGCTAATTAAAACAAAAGTACATATCTTAATTTAAAAATACTTTATTACTAGAAATGCTAACCATCACCTAAGCCTTCCGTGAGCTGTAATCTTTTTGCAACAGTAACATCAAAAATCACTGATCACAGACAACAAATATATTAATAATGAAAAAGTCTGAAATGTGAGAATTACCAAAATGTGACACAGAGATAAAAGCTGTTGGAAAAATGGCACCAACAGACTTGTTCAACACAGGGCTGCCATATTCAATTTGCAAAAAAATAAAAAGCACTCTCTGCAACTCACAATAAAGCAAAGCACAATAAAATAAGGTAGGCCTGTAATGATTTTTTAATCTTCATATGACTGATACGAGACTTTAAAAATGTAGTAACCATATAAATGAATGAATGGTACAGAAAAGCATGTGAAAGGAATGCTTCTGTGTGAAATGCTTTTAGACAGGTGTATTTGATTCATACATGAAATTGCTTAACATGCTTATTAATGACAAGAACCAATGAGCTACATTATATGGAGAGAAACCTGATAATTTTTACCCCACATTCCTAGTTAACAGGTCAACATTAGAGGTTTAAACTATAGTTGACTTCTCTACTCTTCCTACTGTTCACCGAGTAACTAATGATTGGGTAGAAAATTATCACACTGCAGGCTTCATTCTGCTCTACAAGTCTCATAATCCATCAACATTCAACATGTCTACTGTAGAAATACAGCTCCATGGAGCTCTCTAGGAAGCCCACCAGGAGAAATTCATACTGCCCGTGGTATCGAGAAGGATGGTGGTTCTCCTACAAAATTTCCTTATTTTTATCTCCTGAACATAGTGCAATGAATAAAGGGTAAGTTTTTTCCCATTTTTAACTAGTTGGCAGAACACTTACAGTAAAATTTCCACCTGATTTAACAGGTATATAGACCATTACATAAGCTTTTTTTTTTTTTACTGCATTCCCGTGACCACTTTGTTTCAGCTTCAGGTTTTCCCCACCTTGACATGACACATGGACCACATATGCACCGGTCACCCAGGACTCCCCAGGCCAAGCACTTTGGCTCAAACAGGTCAGTCAACCTAACCAGGATTTCCTGGTTCAGCTTCCAATCCAAAGGATAAAGAACTCTTCATTTCCCTCCAGAGTAATTTCTCCCTGCTAGCTGGCATTCCCTTCCTGAATTCTTCCTCCCCACTCCCTACCTGCCACTTCTCAGAACTGTCTTTCACCCCACATTCTAATTATGCTAGCTTGGTGTATGTTACATATTATTGTCCAGTGTTTAAAATCCTATCACGAACATGGCTGGATATAAAATATTCAAATATTTAAACGCAGACAGTGATATCTGACATTACAATATGACATCACAATATGAGGAAATTAAGTTTAGGGATTGTTTCACCATTCTTAATACAACTCAGCTGATAGTAAGATGAAAATAAATGTACCCTGACACACTACACACTGAGCTCCATGCCTAAAGCATGAGTTAGGCATGAAGGCAGAGGATGTATCACTGGACTTCTTCATTTTTGTATGGCTTAGGGGGCCCCTTAAAATTGATTATTTATAATCAAGGATATTTTATTTATTAGCCTTTCAAAACCAGGCATTTTAAATAGTATTTTCATGCCATCATGCAAATGAATGCTTAAGGGAATTATGTATTTATCAGTATGAGAGCTGATAAAAAGTACATTTTCCTAATTCCAAGAAGAGGTATGAGAACAGGTCAATTTAGAATCTGCTTATAAAATTAAAATGACTTATTATTTACTGTTATTCTTCTAGTGTCTTGACAGTGATTCATAATCTCTTTTGGACCAAACCCTCTTAACGGATTTGATCACAGCTTCCCAGAAATCCACATATATGCCCAATTTTGAATAAAATTTCAGAAAGTCTTGCCTGCATCCCACTACAGACCCTGTGTCCACCTCCTGGAACCAAGGATCCCTGCAAATCAGGCTAAGACACTGTTCCACAAGCATAAACTCATGATGACTAGTCATTTAAACACATATACATGCATGCACACCACACACCAAAATAAACTGCTTCCAAAAATCTGAACTAAATTAATCCTTTGTAATAATGATTCACCCGTTCCTTTTTACTGTCTTGCTTTTTTAATAAGTCAAAATGAAAACACTTGTTACAAGTAAATACAAGGACCTAAAAGAACCAGCATATTCACTTCTACCATACTGTCATTTCAAACAAAATTTCTGCTATTCATTCACACTTCTAAAATCTGCTACACGATATCCTAACTCACATATTCTTTTCCCAGTAACCAAACTTTTGACCACAGTTAAATCATCTTCAATTTTTGAAAAATAATAGCACTTTATTCACAATAAGACACCAACGGAACATAGTCCTTCACAAAAAATTTAAGCCCCTCGCAATTTACTTTAATCCGTTCCTTGCTTAATTTAATAGAACAGTAAAGATATCGTCTTATTTCTAAAATAGATGGGATTTAGACATTCTTAAAACTGAAAACCTTCAAAACTGTCATTCATGGTTTAACACCATACCTCCATTCAATTGTACCAAATCAAAAATTAGAAAGAATGCAGTGGCATTAGAGGCGAACATAACATATAAAAACTGCAACAATTCACTTGGGATTTTTTATTACATTTATGCGTACATAATATTGAAAAAACCTGTATAAATGACAAAGCAGCTGAAGGGCAAAATCAAACTCCTAGCTTTATTAGATGCAGGCCTAATGTCTTTCAGATAAAGTATTTTTAGGTGCCACAGTCAATCAAGATTTCAATAGAAACCAAAGATGAAAGCATTCATGCATAAAAGGCAAGTGTGATAATTATGATGTGCAGACAAGATAATGGAAAATATCCGAGGCTGCTCTTCATTTTATGTATCAAGTGCTGCCCTGACCTAGACATCCTATAATGCTCCATCACATTTACTGCATTATTTTATCATTTTAATTATTTAGCAGAATTCAATTAATTTGGCTGGCATCCGGTCAGTGGATAGAAATCTTCCACTGCCTTACAGAGTCTCTTCCCTGAGTCATTTCTCAAAATAATGCTGCAAAAAGTTTTGAATAAATATGCAATTGAGTTCTTATTCAACCTTCAAGTTTATCTTTTACTGATTAAACAAATGGCATCCATTTTCCTGGAATGGCATTTTCAGACAGTTTATGTCAAAATGTTCACAGTTTACGGCAAAATTTTAGCATGACTCCATACTGTAAAGTTCACATAGGCTCCATTTTAAAATTTCTCTGCCAGTGAAGTGAACAGAAATTGATGGAATAATTATCACATAGAAGAGGATAGTTCGGCATATAGATTTAGCACAAAGTTCATTGCCTGTGTATTTAAGGATTATGGTAATCATTCTCTAAGTTGTGCTTTAATCTATTATCCAGAATCAGGATTCATCCACCTTAATATTCATGAAAATAGTCCCTAACAAAGGTTCAAGATTACAATTACATTGCTATTATTACTATAATGTATTACATTATAAAAACACTATGGCTTTACAGTTATTAGCCAGACAAAATTATAATAATGCTTCTTACAGATGTGATACTCTAACTGTTCCTTCTAATACTCTTCCATAATTTGAAGGAAAGTAACTTTTAGATATCATTAACAATTTCTATTCAGAACTGTCAACTCAAAGAATGGGGTTTCTCAATGACCCCATTTCATCATTAAATGAAAGCATACATAATACAGGGACAAAATCCCTCTCCTACTAGAAGGCAAACCTAACATACCAATGAATTGTAGATCAGCACCTGACAAAAAAGGCAAAGTTCACTGAAGACTCAATTCTGAATAAAGGCGGAGTATCTTATCTTACTTGTCACTCAGTAGAACTCCACTTTCCCCTGGAAATACGTCATGACCAGCCTACATCTTCCTTGGTAAGGGTGGCTAGCAAAACAGAAGATAAGGGCAACAAGAGATGAATGTGATTCTCCTCCCTTGCATAAGAAGATGAGAGCAAGGCTGCCTGGAGTAGCTTTAAGACACAGAAGAAAAGCAGAAGGTGCTCTCCATAGATACAAGTGGACAGAGAGTGAAAACAGGGACAAGAGTTGCCAGAATTATTCAGTCTGGCCCTTAAGAAGATGGACAGGGTCAAGGGAGGCACAAATGGATGAAGTCAGTCAAAACGCACAGTATTCCAGTTATAAGATAAATAAGTATTAGAAATGTAATACACAACATGATAAATACAATTAACACTGCTGTATGTTATATATGAAAGCCATTAAGAGAGTAAATCCTAAGAGTTTTATCATAAGGAAAATTTGTTTTCATTTATTTTTATATCTATGTGAGATGATGAATGTTCCCTAAACTTACTGTAGTAATCACTTTATATGACGTACATAAGTCAAATCATTATGCTGAACACCTTAAACTTACAATGTGCTATATACATCAATTGTATCTCAGTATAACTGTAAGAAGGAAAAAAAAAAGATGGACAAAGTCATAAAAAATAAAAATTCAAGTTCCAGTTAAGCATGTTTAATTTTAAGAGTCTAAGAAGGCATACAACATCACGCTCACCCAGTTACCTTCATACTTCCTTAAGTGCACTCTCAGGCCCAGGGGCCAAACAAGAGTCAGAAGGAGAGTTAACACAATCCTTTAGTGAAATGATACAACAACATGAGAATCACTCATAAAACATCTACAGCCTGAGATGCAGCATCAATACTCTTTGGAATTTATCTCAAGGGTGCAACTAAAAGAAGGGAAAATATTATTGGCACAGTGATGTTAAGTACATTATATAAAAGAGAAAAAAAATTGGAAGTAACCAAAATAGGTTAAGTGCAATCACTTGACAAAATATTAACCACCCAGCTAAAATAATCATGAAGATTATGCAATAGGGAAAATATGTATGCAAAACCTTAAAATTATTCAGTGAGGGAAACATTTAAAAGCCATTAACCTGAAAAATTTTCAACTGACAAAGTGACATTCTATACTGTAAAAATACCTCAAAAACAAAGAAATCTATCTGAAGAGAAACAAAGCAAGATTACCTTGAGCTAGTCTTTCCAGTCGTTTTCCATGTTCCGGGGGTATTGCATACCTAAAATTTTAAACACAAATAAAATTTTGTTTTTATAATTGTTCAGCTAGTATTCCAAGGATATCTATTTCTAAATAATGTCATGTAAAAAAAAAAAAATCAGTCCTAAATTCCACTTAGATGAACTAAGTAGAGATTAGAAAACCAAACACAGAGCCATATCCCTTGGACACTAAACAGAAGAAAAATAACTTATATCACCTATTTCAATGCTCCAGCTCACCATTCCAACCACATTTTACAGATTAGGGAACAAAGGCCCAAGGCCAGTAAACTGGCTTGGACAAGGGAGCACCTGGACAAGGGAGCACAGACACTAGAACCTCCCTCACAAAACTCACAGCACCCCACCAATCCATGGCTATTTTTGGTTGTATGTTTTTTTTGTTTCATGGTTGGTTACTTTCATCTTTGTTTTTAAGCAAACCTGGGAGTTGTTTTGTTTCGTTTTGTTTTGAAAAGAAAAAAAAACTTTTAAAATGTTTTTATTGACAAACAGAATAGAACACAAAATTATTATAGCAACACTTACATCTCTACCAAACCTAAGAACATTATACTTCTCAAACAGATTTTAAATAAAAATTAACTAGCCATAAAAAAGCAGCTTTTATTTATTTCATGATTATGTCACTTTTTAAATCTTGATTATAGAAAAATAATTGTTCACCCTTGGAGATCAGAAACATTCATGTCTAGTTCCTGGTGTTTTCAAAAGTGAAATACTTTAATTTATTTACTATGAGCTTACCAACAAGCTTTAAAATAATAATCTGAAGTTAAATGATCATTTCCTGTTTTAAATAAAAATATTTTATTATCCAGACTTACAATTGTTGTTTACTAGCTCAATATATATTAAGTACAAGTTACTTTTTTACTAAAATAACTTTTCTCATTTTACTTAACACTACACTTGGTTGCATTTAATGCCACTGATAACATATGCAAAACTTAATTGGATCCGATGTAACTAGGCAATTCTCTAAAAAGAAAATTCAACCATATATCCTATTGCTTAAGGAACTGTTAATGAAATTATTCCAACCGAATTGGGAAGATAAAATTTTAGCATAACTAAATGACAATCACCCAATACATATTTCTACACTGGCCACTTCTTACCAGTTTTTGGTCCCTAGCTTACATCATCTAATATACCCAGAAAAGGAAATATACACCCACATGCACCCTAGGCAAGCATACATGCAAACACATGCACACGTATGCACACACAGAGGCATGAACACACATAATGGATACATGCTTGCCCATAAAGGGTTGGACATGGAGATATTTATATACTCAGATTCACTTTTCTTTAAAAAATGGCATCAAAGTTAAAGCTCATTAATCTGGAATTCAACCATCTGTCCACAGAAAATCTAAGTATAAGTAAATTTAAATGTATTATAAACATAAATATAAAGATCAAAAATATCCTTGACATAGTCTTTCAATTGGTCCTCATAACTCTACAACAAAATCACATAGCCAACACTTAGTAAAGACATCTCCTGAAAGAGTTCTAGTAAAACTTCTCTGGAGGCTAATTATCAGAAAGATTTTTTTCCCCATACATTACACATGTAACAAAAATTCTTTTAATAGGACACATGACTTATATTAAGGCACTGAATGTACCTCCTCAATGCAGCTCGGCCTTTAGGTTACTAAGGTGTAACTGACCATTACGGGTGGGCTCCCCACTTTTCTGCTGTACCCTTCCAAACCCCCCTCCATGGTGTGCTAAAGTCATCTCTGCAAACTACACATCTGATCACCAAGCCCTTGGCCCTCAGTGACTGATTTACCTGAAGAATAGAGGTAGAAGGCCTTTGCAATCCTGACACCTCTTCACTTGCATCTACTGACCAATGTTCCAACCAAATCCTGCTCTTTGGCTTTCCCAAACCACTTGAAGCCCCTTTCAGTGCTTTTGTTACTTCATTCCTCCACTACTTTCCATCCGCTAGTTCTGGGCTTTATACACCCTTACAATCCCTGTCTAGCCAACAAAAACCTCCACTTCTTTTTCTAAGCTCAGCTTGAGTCACTCCCAGGGAGAGCTCCACGCTCCTCCTTTTGCTGTATCAACCACCATGGTACTCAGAATTTAATTTTTTTTACTTTTCTGCCTTCCTGCTCCCCTCTCCTGCTCCTGAGGGGCAAGGACCGGTGTCTTTCTCCTAAAAAAAAGCAGTAGCAAAGCAGATACTCAGAAAGTGTTTGTTGACTTTTGTAGCTTTCAAATGATGAATCATGTTCCTGACCCTCCAGGATGGAAGTTGTATAGGAGAGAAAGGATAAAGGGAAAAAAAAAATCATGACAGTGGGAAAGTGAAAGAACAGGTAAGAAGTTATATAATTCAATACCTCATTTCCTGACTACAGGTTCAGCCTTTCATACTGAGGATCGACTGCTACCAGCCTCAGCTTCTTAATCCGTTCAAATGTCTAATTCAATCAAATCCTTCTCTCTCCAGGACTCTCTATTTTTAGAGTGGTCTCCCCATTTTGCCTTGCCTTCTCTTCATTCCCCCTGTATCTTACTCAGGGTTCTAATGCACAGAATGTCCAGGGACTGCGAAGGACAAAGTGTATGCAAGGTAGATGGGCAGGACTGGGCACTTAATTCCTACCTAATGGCATGGGGGAAAATAATTTCCCAATATAACTGCCCTAAAAATTTAGCTACTATGAATCTAACAGCCAGCATAGAAAAATACCACTTAATTTCTTTATTTTAAAAAACAAGTAATAAATACAAGTCAACCAGAAAAAGGTTCCAATCTCATAAGAATGTTAATATTTTTCATCTAAACAATTTGAAAAAATCAATATAAGCCACTATGAGAATATAGCTAAAAAAGATGCCCTTAATGAGAGTAAATCAGAGGTGGGAGGAAAATCCTTAAAAAATCTGAATCATATGCTTTTAAGAAGTTTGAATCCCTGCTACTCTGATAACATTCAAGGTTTTGTTAATTTCTGTTTGACATACTACTACTTCATGGAAACATTAAGCAATTTTCAACAATTTTTTGAAATAATATTATAAAAATACTGCTTGCCTGCCCACTCATCTGACCCTTTCCCACTGGCATTTAGACATGATTATCTCTTCTGTCTCAAAAAAATACCGTTTCTGAGTCCATCCTGCTACCACACATCTACTTTCTTTTCTTCCCTTTACACACATTATTTCCAGCACCTGCCACATTTTTTATCCCATTCACCCTGAGGTCCACTGCAATCTGGGTAATAATTCCATCACACCCTATATGACTTACTGGAGAAAGGTTGCCATGCTGGTTAGTCTTTACCTTCCTTGTCCTCTCTGGAATTTTTTTACTATTTCCTTCACTCACTCACTTCTCTTGAGTTTCATGATACAACTCCTTTCCAGTGGTTTTCTACCTTCAGCTCTTGCCAAACCTACATTCTAGCTGCCTGACATTCCCCAGGGCTCCATGCTTTAGCACACTTTTCCCTAAGGGAACCACCTTGCCTGAAGGCTTCAAGATCATCCATATGTTGCTAAACCATATCTCCGTTCCATGAGTGTCTCCGGAGCTCTACGCTTCGAAAACCAACCAGCTACTGAACAAACTCATTTGGCAGCTCTCAAACCCAATCTGTCCAAAGCTTAAGCCTCCATCACTTTCTTGATAGACTTGCTTCTTTTACAGAATTTCTCATCTAACTGCCCAGAAAAATGGCAGTTGTCTGTGGTTATACTCCCCTATCTAATCAACCACCAAGTTTTATGTGTTCCACCTTTTACCTGTACAAGAGAAATCCCATGAACCTGTCTACATTTCTCTATCCCAACTGCCACTACCTTGGTCCAGGCCACCATTCTGTCACACACGTCACTCCTGAAGCCTCTTAGCTAGTCTCTAGCCTTGTCCTCTCTAGTCCATGTAGCCAATGGACTACCTTCCCGTGTTTAAAATCTAGCTAGAAGGAAGAAATGGTACTAAGTAGAGGCAAGCTGGAGGGCCCATATGCATAGGGGTTTATTATAGAGAATTAGTGCCCTTGGTCAGAGAAGTCCTAGTTCTAGGGCTCTGATCACCTCCTAGATGTTTCTATGAAAATCACTTCCCATCACTCCAGAAGACTCACAACATACACAGGATCAAATTCGTGATTTCCCCCTTCAAGTTAGTTGGTTATCTCTCCTAGCTTCCCCATTTCAGTTGAGAAATCCATTTTTCCGTAGCCTCCCCCCCAATACTAGAACGATCAGTCTCCTCTTTAATTTCTCATCCTTTCTGCCCCTTATTGCCAGTCACAAGTCCTATCCACTCTACACCCAAGAAACCTCATATCCACCTCCCTGCAGTACCACCTCAATTTCAACTTTGATCCGCCCCAGCTAGATTATTATCATAACTGAACTGCCCATTTCTCCTTGGGCAGCCACAGACCTCATATCACTATCATAGGATTAAAACCTTTATTCCTTACTGCTTGGTTTTCAGGAACACCCCTCCTCCTGCATGCACGCACGCACACACACACACACACACACACACACACACATACAATTTAGTCATAGCCACAAACATCAGCAGCCCACTTTCCACAGTCTGGACTACGAATCATTCTATCCCTCTCAGAGCCTTTGATCTCCCTCCTCACCACAAACAGCCCCTCCTTTCCACTTCAAATCCCAACCTACAAAGCCCTGCTCCAATTCTACCTCCTCCTTGAAGCTTTCTTTGACCATTAGAAACCTTAGCAATCCTACTCCTTTTCTTCCTCCCAGAGCCCTTCTCTTGTATTTCTCATGTAGCATTTATCATCTACTGCTTTCTACAGCGAGCTGCTGTTTGGTGTGCATACGTCACTTTCACTGGCTAGGTAGGCACTGAGCTCTGTGAGGGAGAGAATGCCTACCACCCCCCGGAAATTTTCACACAAATTATCCTTTTTAATCTACCTTTTACAGTGAGTGTCTGCTTCATAGTTAGGCACTCTATTATGTGCCACCGCTGCTCAGCTATGTGGCTAAAAAAATTCTTAATTCTCTGAGGATATAAATGTGTCTCATACTTCTCTGGGTCCTCTGAAAACCACCAAATAAGATGCCTACCATTGTACACCCTCAAGTACATACTGGTTTGCTGAAATTACTAATTGTTCATTTAACCTTCAGGACAGTGTTTTTGTTTCAGATATAATGAATATTGCAAATAGTTTTGCTAACATTAAGAAACTATGAAAAATCTAAAGGCCAAGGGAAACAGAATAATCCTTCTAAGTCAGTTTTGGGTGGTTTACTCAAAGAATAGACCTGAAATGATGTTATCCTAAAATGATGATAGGGTAATACAAACACTATCTTTAACTGAACAATATCAGGCTGCCATTTCAAACTGTCAGTAGGTAAAGCTGTGTTTTTCAATATGTAGTAGATCCATTTCTCTGATTCAGGCTTTCTCTATGAACCAGTCTGTGTATTCCTCACTCAAGATACGTTCAGTCCATCTGTCCATAAGAAGTGTTTATCGGCACTACTCATAGGGTAACTCCTATTTCTCAGATCACCTCTCAAGGTCTCTCTAATTTCTTTTGGGAGCCCTGGGGCTGTCTAAGCACAATGTGTTTAGAAACTAATGTTCTCAGCTGCCCCCCTATCCAGACCTCTGTCACTGTGCTTTCTGACACAGGCTGCTGCAGGGGTCCCCCTGTCAGTCTCACTAACAGGTGCTCCTGGCACCTCCCACTGGCACACCTTCCACCTGCCCTGTGACACTGAGGGCACTCTTACCAAACCCGGGGCCACAGAAGGGAGATCCCCTTCCAGGTCCAGGCTGTGCTCAAGCAGGTCAGTCCTGAAATAGCACTGCCCTCTATGCCCTTCTCTTAAATGAGGTTTTGAGTGAAGTAGCCCTTTCCTGCTTTGTGTATATTTCCTCTTCTCGTTGTTGTTTTACCCAGTCATCTCTCACAAAGATTCAGGCACACATCCCCATAGACAGCTTTCTGAGGGACAACAACTCTAAACTGACCTTCCCCTCCTTTACTGGCATAAGTATGTGTGTCTGACTTGCTCTCATTAGTTACTAAAGTGTTGAAAGCTCAGTGAAAAGAGTAACTGACCAATAAACATGATTATATAACTCATCATAGCTACCATTTATTGAATACTTACAATACATCAAGCTTTGTGCTGCGATCCTATGATACTACTACTAACATTTCCATTTTACTGATAAGGAAACCAAGACTTAGAGGGACTAATTTACTTGAGCAAGGTGGGTAATAGAGCTGCCATCCAATCCCAGACCTGTCTGACTCCAAAGCTCAAGATGTGCTCTCCAGTCCCATATTCCATTCCTGTCTCCTCATCAGTCACATGAAGATGCCAAAGGGAAGGAAGCGACAGGGGCTACCAAGCCTGTCCCTCCCATGAACATATCCACACCCTTCACAATGATCACTGCAATCCTTGCAAGGTGATCCAACTTTTGGGAGAAGAAATTTTCTGTCTGCTAACAGGCCAAAGTTCCAATATTTATACAGAATACTTCTCCTAGTTATCCTTCTTACACTTATCCGCTTTTAAAACACACAATTGAAAGAAGAAAAAAAGTCACCAGCCTTTGAAACTAAAGTTATCACATATACCAGGCAAATGACAATGGCATTTTAAATCAAAAGTAAATACAAAGAACAAAGCCATGAAACCACTATTTAAAACTTTTCTTTGGTTCTTGTTACAAAAACTTCATGAATCAAAAAGTAAAGTGCCTCATGAAAAAATCCTCAATATCACTAACTACCAGAGAAATGCAAATCAAAACTACAATGAGGTACCACTTCACACCAGTCAGAATGGCCATCATTAAGAAGTCCACAAATGATAAATGCTGGAGAGGATGTGGAGAAAAAGAACCCTCCTACACTGCTGGTGGGAATGCAGTTTGATGCAGCCATTATGGAAAACAGTATGGAGATGCCTCAAAAAACTAAAAATATTATCCAGCAATCTCACTCCTGGGCATATATCCAGAGGGAACTCTAATTCGAAAAGATGCACGCACTCCAATGTTCACAGCAACACTATATACAATAGCCAAGACATGGAAGCAACCTAAATGTCCATCAACAGAAGACTGGATAAAGAAGTTGTGGTATATTTCTACAATGGAATACTACTTAGCCATAAAAAAAGAATAAAATAATGCCATTTACAACAACATGGATGGACCTGGAGATTGTCATTCTAAGTGAAGTAAGCCAGAAAGAAAAAGAAAAGTACCATATGATATCACTCATATGTGAAATCTAAAAAAAAGAAGAAAAAAGAGGACACTAATGAACTCAACTACAAAACAGAAACAGACTCACAGATACAGTAAACAATCTTACAGTTACTGGGGGAAACGGGGTGGGAAGGGATAAATTTGGGAATTTGAGATTTGCAAATGATAACCACTATATATAAAAATAGATAAAAAACAAATTTCTTCTATATAGCACAGAGAACAATATTAAATATCTTGTAATAACCTTTAATGAAAGAGAATATAAAAACAAACATATGTACTTAAATGCATGACTGTGACATTGTACTATACACCAGAAATTGACACATTATAATTGACTATCCTTCAACTAAAAAAAAAAGTAAAGTGCCTATATTACACTTTGTAAAACTCAATATTCCTGAAGTAGTTAATTTACAATATACTTTTTAATCAAAGCATATTCCTAATTGTGTCAAAAAGAAGGCTGAACAACTATAGATTCTGTATGTGTGATCATGCTACATTGTCACATTACTGATGATGTTAACAAGTTTTAACATTTGTCCACTTATGTTCGAAATTTGTAGATACTGACAGGTATATATAGAATAGATAAACAAGATTATACTGTATAGCACAGGGAAATATAAACAAGATTTTGTGGTAGCTCACGGTGAGAAAGAATGCGACAATGAATATATGTTATGTTCATGTATAACTGAAAAATTGTGCTCTACACTGGAAATTGACACAACATTGTAAACTGACTATAACTCAATTTAAAAAATTTGTCCACTTATTGAAGTTTAAGCATTAATATTTTATATTATGAAGTCTCATTAGCTAGCTGTGGAAAACTGAACACTGCTTACTTCATTTTCAGTTCTTAAAAATAGATGAAAGTGAGAAACAGAAGTGTGACTGTAAGGCGTGCCCTGGTAAGCGCCCAGCCCCCCCTTCTGGATAAGGCCTCTCCGCCTTCACCGAAGAGAGGTTCCTTGCCCTCGCCAAGGGTCTCGTTCCGTCCCCAGAGATCATGCTCCCTGGAGATGGAGAGGAGGGTGGCCCGTATGCCATGAATGGCCTGTGCCTGAATATTAAGGCCTGGTCCTCCTGTCTCCATCTGGGGCAATTCTGAAGGACCTTCCCAGGTCCGGAGGTGCCTGTGAGATGCGCCCAGGGCTCGAAAGCAGTTTAACCTTCCCTTCTGCTTAGTCCTGCCTTCCTCCCTCCCCACAGCTGCTGTTTCCAGGGCACTGTGCAAGACACCTCCAGCACACAGATCTGAGTCTCCAAGCTGGCTTCCCAAGCAACACAAGCTAACAAACAATTAACAACAATCATGCTTGGAATGAAGTGTCACTTAAGCATCGATCCTGAAAGTAAAAGGTAAGCATCTCTAACTATGCCAGAAAGTGTTTGAGCTGAGGCCCTACAAGGACACCAGGTAAAAAGCCAGCGCTTATCCTCATCCTTATATAAGCCATCTGTGGTCCATTTCCTGACAGAACAATTAGACGAGAAAAAAGAAGTCTAGCAGCCACATCTCTAGACAATCATAAGTGAGGCAACTGCAGCAAGAAAAAAGGTATTAGAAATTAATAGTTGATATTACCTACAGACAAGACAAAAGAAATCTTTACTTATTACTGACCTCTCCAAAATACTCAACAGATAACACATTCAGTAGTAAAGTGATTTTCTGAGTACTAGATGATCAAATGACCAATTTCTGTTTTCTGCAGCATCCCCCAGGGCCCCAGGGTTTCCTGAAGGTACCTCTAGGAAGGAGCTGATGAGGGAGCAGGTCCAACCATAAACATGTCAGCCACATCAGCTCTGCCTTTATTTTCAATCTCATATATTAAGCTTCTAAAGAAATTTCCGTTTATGGAAAGTTTGAGAACCTCTGTGCTAGAACAATGTTTTCCAAAGTGAGGACCCATCACAAAAATATTTTTTCTGGTTTATGCATGAGTATTCAGTGTAAGGTTTGGATTCCCATGTTAGATTCATATTCCAATAAAATTTTGCTAAAAACAAGTGTTCTGCTACTGCTGGGGTACTAAAAGATATATTTCTAAACTGTAAGTTTCATGAAGAGCATTCTGTCTTGTTCACCATCGTATCACTGGCAACAAGCCCAGTACCTGACAGGTGGGTGGCTCAATAAATGATTAATAAACAAACAGGAAAAAAAACCAAGCAAAACCAAAAGTCACCAAACACAGATGCAATGTTTTACAGGATAAAGCATTAATAAAAAAGAAAAAAATGCCATTTCAAGAAGAATCAAAAATATAATAACTTTAAATATTGGTAATTAATAAAAAGACTTCCATAAGAAGCTATCTGTTCATATCAAATATTTTCCAAAGCCAATATTTTCCCAATGAAAAACAATCTTACCTTATATGGAAATCTTCAGTGGACAGTATCCTTTCCAAATGATCATTTATTCAAAGGATAATTACACCACCCATGAATAAGACAAAGTAGCTTAAAGAATTCCGCTACAGTTGGCTTACAAAGTTCTACCACAATTAACTCCAACAAAGTATTGAAGCATTTTCAAGGAGATTTCCTGTGACTGATGCTCAGTCTTCAAGAGAAAACTACCTAACATAGCTACTTTACAGTTGGAAAACGCTTTGAAAATTGAGATGCTTTCAAAAGTGCACATTACACAAAACAACCAAGGTACCCAAAGATAACTCAAGCAACGTGCAAAATTAAAAAGGGACACAGCGTTAAATTTAAAAAAGTATTCACTTATATGTGGAAAAGAAAGAAAGAAAGAAAAAGGAAGGAAGGAAGGAAGGAAGGAAGGAAGGAAGGAAGGAAGGAAGGAAGAAAGAGAGAGAGAGAGAGAGAGAGAGAGAAAGAAAGAAAGAAAGAAAGAAAGAAAGAAAGAAAGAAAGAAAGAAAGAAAGAAAGAAAGAAAGAAAGAAAGAAAGAAAGAAAGAAAAGGGAAGGAAAGAAAAGAAAAGAAAAGAAAAGAAAAGAAAAGAAAAGAAAGACAGAAAGAAAACAACACCACCAAATTCACAGGAAAAGAGATCAGATTTGTAGCTACCAGAGGCAGATGGTGGGTAAAGGAGGAACTAGAGGAAAGTGGTCAGAAGGTACAACTCTCCAGTTTTAAGATAAGTAAGTACTAGGGATGTAGTGAACAACATGATGACTATAGCCAACACCACTGTATGATAGATAGGAAAACTTAATGTTAAGACAGTAAATCCTAAGATTTCTTATCACAAGAAGAATTTTTTTCCTTTTCCTTTTTCTTTTTACTTTATCTACATGAGAAGATGAATATGAGCTGAACCTACTGTGGCAATTACTTCACAATACATATAAATCAAACCATCTCACTATATGCTTTAAATTTCTACAGTGATGTGTATCAATATTCCTCAATAAAACTCAGGGAAAGGAGATAAACAAGAATCTACTATACAGCACAAGGAACTATATTCAGTATATAATAACCTATAATGGAAAAGAATCTGAAAAAGAATATTTACATAAAACTGAATCACGTTGCTGTACACCTAAAACTAACACAATACTGTAAGTCAATTATACTTCAATAAAAATAATTTTATTTAAATGGGGAAAAAAAACAGTAAATGGCTGTATGTTTCTGCCAATGCTTGACATTCCCTAAATGATGTTAATCTTCTTCTCATAGGTAGGCAGAGAGATAATTTACAGGAGCTAAAGATGACAAAGGCAACCCAACTAATTCAAGCCCTTGTTGATGCATGTGCCTTCCCAAAGTTTTTTTTTTTTTTAACCACACTTCAAGGAAGACTGTTAAATGGGCTTTTTTGTCTCTGGTCAGAAAATCATTTCAGAGATTATACTATAACTGGATGCTAAGTCCTCTCAGATATATATGTTATAAAATAACATTCTAGAAGCTTTATGCATAAATCCTCAAATAAAGAAACCACTTGTGGAGTCCCTACAAACAATCAGTCATTTGGAGGAAGGGAAGAAGGGCTGGGCTCACAACAAACTGGCTATATTAAATTTGGAGAGTACTGTCTGTGGATATCTCTTAGGCAAGCTATCAAATCTGGGGTTATCACTGACAATTAAAATTAAGTAGAGTGTTTAAAAGTTTCTAACAAACAGTTTTTTGTAACTTGTAAAAATTTCCTATACATTAGGCCAATTCTCTACAAGCATCACACAGGATACATGACTATATTATTTTATAGGCTAATTTCATAGTATTTACCCATAAGAAACCAGAGAGTATTATAAGAAGATCAATAAAGACTGAAAGAAGCATGATGTTGTACATATATGATATACAAGTTAGCAGAGCCCAAAAAATCCTGCTTCAATAATTAAACAGATTCATGAATCTGTGGTGGTGCCTGGCCCCACAAAGGTGCTAAGGTGCTGCCCTCAAGATTCCTTGAGGAAATAAGATCAAAATACATAAATCAATGATACAAGAGTTCTAAGAGAATAAGACATAATAAAGTGGTAAAACTGACCATTAATAGCCAGTTATCAAACTTCTAAAATTTTTAATCAAATACTTGAACATTCATTTGGAAATTTTCTTTGACTTTTTATTTGTAGAAGACATTGGGTTTTATCCCCCTTGGGCAGCATAATTCAGGTAATAGCACTGTCCTTCTTTTGAGGAACCATCTCCCCCAAACACAAACTTGTAATTCTAAAGGGGGCTGCCATTCTTCATGCTTCTGCCCCAACAACCACAAAGGCAAGCCCGTGACCCAAGCCAGGACAGTAATACCTTCCTACCCTTGGCCTCAGTGAATTATGCAAGAGATTGGCACAGACTCCAAGCCTGGAAAAATCCATGCACCCTCCCAGATGGGGCAGCTTTCCTTTCTGGTGATACAGGGAAGAATATATGGCCCAGGGAGAAAAATGAAGACACTACACAAAGAGAATTGGGGCCCAGGATCCAACACACCCTGGCAACTTCCAAGGGTTCTAGATGTTTCTGACCATTCATTTAAATTCTCCTTTTCAGCTAAGCTGGTTCCCAGTGAGTTTATATTTCAAGAAGCCAAGACAAACTCAGCAAAACATTCTCAATCCAGAGGAATCCAATGAAGACATTATTTTTTAAATGGATTAAAACAGATTCCAAATAACATGAGGAAATGCATGAAAATTAATTTCAAAGTAAAAACTGGTTGGTCCACAATACTGGACGACTAAGGAGAACTGTGTTGTAGCCTTCAGAAGCTGGGCTTGTCCCCATCCTAGTAGCTCTTATCTCACAGGTTTGACAGACAAGGCACTCTTATCTCTTGACAGGGACAGACTAGCATTTTCCAAAGCTTCACTTGAGGGGACCAAATGTAAATAGATGTCTAATTGAAGAATCACCCCCCATTCCCCAGAGGAAGACAAAATCCTCAAGGTAAAACTCGTTCTTTCTAAAATGGGGGATTTTATTTCTAATTTCAAGTAGATTTCCAAAGGATATCTAAAGAAAAAATCTGAAGCGAATAAAGTTGGCCCAGTGACTTCTACTCTCACCTCCACTGATGCCCCCATCTGAATGACTGCTATCAATTATCACAGATTGGAGTCTAGCCACATTTCACCCTTCTGAAAATCTTCTCTCTTATACCACAGTTTTGTCCCAAAATATGAGGCTGGTTTCTCTTTTGGTTCTGCAGAAAATCTCATTAAAACAGAGTTTATGGTGTAAAACAGAAAGACAGAAACACTTTCTTCTTGCCTATTCCTTCACCGTTACTTTTTTCTTTTGTTGCTAAGTCTATGGGAAGAATCAGACAAATAAGAGTTAAAATCCCAGCTGCAAGACTCACTAATCACTAGATAAAGCACGTAAGGTTCTAAGTCAGTCTCAGAGCCCTCAGTTTAAAAATAGGGCAAAAAAACCCACCTACCTGGAAAATCCCTCGTGTGGATTACCTGAGATGATTTTCTAAAGTGATAAGCACTTTTTCTGGCACACATAAAAGGATCAGATGAAATGAAATGGAGTCACCAAAGATAAAGAACACACTTCACCATTCCAGTAAAGCCCCTACTCCTTGGAAAGTAAGCTTACAAAGAATGAACATATTTGAGGTCACAGAAGGAACATTTATAAATCCATTTGCAAGCCTACCTATGGAAGTGCAACCCAAAATAAATAAATTAATTAATTATTTAAAAGCTGCTTTCCTATATGCTCAAGTCAAAGAATAATTTTTATGAAACAAATATTAAATACTATGCATTTTCTACAAAGTGCTACCTAAACAGCAAGATTAAATAATTTGACAAGGAGGAAAAAGAAACATGGAGGAAAAAAGATAAGCTAGACAACATAATCTGTGAACTACTGTATCTGCCACAGTAATTTGCAAAGCTAACAGTAATAATGCTTGTTTTCCATGAACTACACAGTAAATAAATTTGCATTAACCTTCTGATTTTTCCCTAAGAGTTATGGATTTGATTCAGTAATTTTTTTTCTTTTTCATTTGAAGGTTTCTGTGATTCATTCTTGCAGGTGGTGGTGGTGGCTTCATGTGAAAGAGTGGCAACAAGGAAATAAGCATCCTGAAGGAATTTATAAGGTCTGCTATGCTTATCGGGGGTATCAAAAGTACTTAATTAATGTAAGTTTAGAGTTCCTGTTTGAGAATCCAAAGTTACCAATCAGTTAGTGAAAAGGCATTCCATATGATCACTTCAGAGAAGAGCGAGATTTAGTTTCAATATCAAAAACACTAAACCTCACTGATGCTTTCTTAAAGGAACTCTGCGCCAAGCAGGGATCTCTGGACATGTGTGTGTTGTGTTTATCTCCAAGACAGGCTCAGGTCTAAGTAAAATGTGATCCATTTGATCAATAAAAATTTTTGCTTCCCATTATCATTGTATTCTCTTCCTATAAATATAGGTAGCAACTGAGTACAAAATTATTTTGGAGAGTATATTTCCAATTTTTTTAACTTTTTAAAAATAATATTATCTAAAAATATAACCTGAATATGCCTGAAACTGATCAGAATTTCTGCAGTTAATTTTATAAATACATCAATTAAAAAGTACTTATAAAAGTCTATTTTTCTTATTTAGAGGTCAAATTTTTCAAGGAAGAGTAATTAAAACCAGAAACAAACCACTGTTAATTCCAAGAACATTTTTTCTGTACAAACAATCAGAAGGGTACATACAGCTTTTACCATTGTCCAGTTAGTCTTAACATTTGCAATTAGAATATATTTATGAGTCTAAACTTAATAGATAGATAAGTAAACAAGTAGGAGCTAGAAACACATGTTGCTAATTCAATGTATCATTAAATATTATCAAGCTGTCCACTCCTTAAAGTAATGTTCTGCTCTAGGTGTTTCAGGGAAAAAATGTCATTAAGGAATTCCTTCAGTAAGACTGCTCATTTAACAATTATTTACTGAGTATCCATTCTGCATCAAGCTCATGCCACTGAGGGTGTCAGGCACTGGAGACATGCTAGTGAACCAGACAGTGAAGGTCCCCCTCTCTGGGAGCTCACGTTTTAAGAAAGAAGATGTGCATTAAATATGCTCAGGTCAAGTCAATGACATATAACTGAACTTGTTCTCTTAAAAAGACAGACTTGAATTCTAAAATTCAACAATAATCAATATTTATTTAAAAATAAACAGCTCCTCCTCTACCCTAGGAAGAAAGGAAAAAGAAAAAGAGCAAGGGGTAGGGGCAAGACGGGAGGGAGTGAAGGAATGAAGGGCAGTGGGGAGAGATGAAGGGACAAGCTGACTCAGACACCCAATGGGTCCAGCTTGACCCTGCTTGTAGCTGATTCCAACTACACACACTGCAAAACATTCTTTTTGCTTAAATTGGGTTTCTGTCATTTAGAACAAAGAATCCTTATTAATGTAAGATCATAAGGTCTTACATATGACATGCAATACGTATTTATTAAATAAATGTATGAAATGTTAGCATCTATTGAGCTCTTACGGTATGTCGGGAGCTGTGTCATATGCTCTGTGTACAGTATTTTATTTAATCCACACAACTACCTCACAAGGTGGGCACCACCATGTGAGCGCTTTCAGAGAGGAAATGGAGACAGGGGATTTATATACTAATTGTCCTGGGTGATATACTCAGTAAAAAGCAATGCCAGAACTCAAAACACGAAACTCTGGTGCAAAAACCTATGCTCTTAAACATTACACAGCACTGAACAAATTAATCTGAAGAAAAAGCACTGAACTAACTGTATATGCATACTGAATACTCTGACACTTCTTACTGTAACATTTAACAAAATCACACAGCTTACTGAATAAAATTAAGCCAAGTCCAAACTTAGCCCATCCTTAATTTTTCTAAAAACATCTAGGAGAATCTTCTTTCCTGGTTTTAGAGTTCTTCGTAACTTAAGACATGTCCTTTTAACTACCTCTCTCATTCTCTACAGAGTAAATCTGAAAGTATCTTACTGTGTTTGGACACAGGCTAAGAATGAAAGATTCAAGGCACCATCTAAATTCTATATCCCCCAGCAATTAACCACTATCACACACGATGCTTGGAAAAGGAAAATTATATTTTGCTTATCTTTGAAACTCCTATTCTATCATAGAGAGACACATCATGTCAAGTTCAGGCTCTGAGTAATTACTGTGATCAAAAAATTATTTATTTTTATAAGGTTATCAAGACAATAATAATTTTAGTTATTTATACAGTTCCTTATGGTTTATAGAAAGCACTTTTATACACAGTATATCCCTGGACTGCTCCCCGACCCCAGCATTCCTGTAAGTAGACAGTGAATAAATCATACCTCTGTCTGGCAGTTAAAGAAACTCATGATGAAAGGAGTATAGTGATTTGCCCTAAGTCATTCAGCTGGTAAGCGACAGATTAGGATTTTAAAACACGTCTTCTGGCTCCAAAGTAAATATTAATTCCAAGAAAATAAATACACTACCACTGACCACCAAAGCAGTTTTCTCTCTGCCTACTTCAAGCATTCTTTTTTCCTTAAACCTTCCTGCCAGAAATGTTTAAATAAATCATTAGCTCCTCTAAAGTCTCTTCGGTACGAACCTGTGTTCACGAAACTGGCAAAATCTGCTAAATGTGCCCAGAAAAGGATATTTCACGGCTTCTACCTAGAGCTAGGGATACCTGCAGCTACTCAGAAATCTCTGGAAACTCAGTGTTCTTAATAGCTACATTTGAGACAAGAATCTTTATAAAACATTTTATAAATTATCTTGTGTGGCCCTGAACAGATTGATCCCAAATAATTTAACACTCTCCTGATTCAAAATGAGAATTATTTACAGAGAATCAATCCTATAGCCAGGCCCTGTGGCAAGTGTTGATGATTCAAAGGCAAATACAGCCCAGACATCAAAGCAGACATAGAAAAGGGGCAAGGGTGGTCAAAACCACTTGAAAGGTGCAAAAATAGATAGCTAAGGTGGGGCAACGCATGGTCCAGAAAGCCTCCAAGCAAAAATCTAAGAGCAGAGGAGAGCAGCGTAGTTATGGAAATAAGGAGAGTCTTGGGCAACAACTGTACCCAGAACCTGGTGTCTGAGGATAGAACTGAAGAAGAGGAGGAAGTTGAAATTGAACACCAGCCTCTGAGACCAGAGAGGAGGAAGACACCCTGACAAGGGCAGAGGTCAAGCATGAGAGAGGGCACCCCTGAAGGAGAGTAAAGGAAACTCAACAAGGAGAGAACACCAGAAAAGGAAACCAGCGCACATGCCCACACAGACAGAACCTTACATCACCTCATCATCCTCTCATTTTGCAGGGCAGGTAAAAACAGTTATGGTTCTGATCACAAATTATAGAATCAGCACTGGAGATCCCTCTGATTAATCTTGTCATTCTGTGGGTGAGGAAACTGGTCCACAGAAGTAAAGTTCTTTGTCCAAAGCCACACACTTTAGTAGCAGAGTAAGGACTAGGGCCCTGATCGCTGCTCCCTTGAGTCTGAGCTCTGCCACACACACCACCTGCCTCCCAATATTTACATGAATTTGTATTGCTCCCACCACCTTTCAGAGCTCACTTCAAATATATGATGTTGATTACTGAAATGAATTTTAATGACAATAGAGTTTACCTCAAAATTATTTATGCTGAGCTAATATAATCGTTAATAAATCTACTGGGAAATACCCTCAGAGTCATTTATATCACTCTTCCTACAGCAGTTACCTTAGAAAATGGAATGTAGATTAACTGTCATAATTCACTGCTGTGTTTTATTATTTTATCATTATAAATAATGTCCAAGGTTAAAGATAATAGTGATACTCAAAATCTACTCTTAACGCATATAATGGAATCTATATACTTAAAACTTAATAGAGTAACTAAATTCAGGAAAAAAAAAAAAAACTCCAGAGAGAAAGAAATACTCTGGAATCCAACGTATTTATTCTCACTCATGAACACTGGTGCTCTTTCCCCAAAACACAGACTGTAGGATCAGTCTTATCCCCTACCAGAATTTTCTCTCCTAAGCCATCTTTAGGAGACAACATAATCCTTTCTTAACAGTAGAGCAGAGACTTAATTTCAACTCCTCCAATACTAAAAACTCAAATTAATATCCCAGACATTGTCATGAATTTCTCCAAAACTACAGAAAAGTTTTGCTACTACCTTTTTAGATTTCTTAAGGGAAGTATAATACATAGTTGCCTATATACTAGATTTTGCCAAGATGTTGAATTTACCAATTTCACTTAATTTTATCCACAACAAAAGTATCAGAAAGATCATGGTGATAATTATGCAGCTGAGAAACTGCCCAGAAGCCTATGCACTGTTTAAAGTAATTTTCCAAATCTCTCAAAGGCAAGACCCAAAAGTATTAAAGGATGACATTCCCAGACTTTCCAGCAGTGCTGAAGAAATATGACAGAGACTCACGGGGCCTAAAATGTGTGCTCACAACAGGCCCTCGATAAACACCTGTGTAAGGCATCCTCTCATCACTCCATTCTGTCACCAAAGCTTCTCTAGGTCCTAGATCACCTATTCAAAATGTTTAAATTTGATTTATTCCATTAAGAGAGCAGAATACCCAAAAAAATGTGTAAGTAAAACACAGTTAAAGGAAGTTAAACAGCTTCTCACTAACTTTTCTCAGATCACAAAACTCCACAGCAAACCAGGAACTGCCTGGATTTCTCTTGCATGTCCTAAGAGTTTGCCCTTCCACCTAAAACTTTCCTGCTGATTAAATGTCATTTTTGATCATTATGAACTTTTGCTATATTTGAATTTATTGAAGAAAGCTTACAATTTGACACTTCACCAAATGATAAAACCTCAACAGCAAGTAACAGCAAGATGGAGACAGAAATTACACGCTGTACTCAATACTTGATCAGCAGGAGAACTTGGAAAGAGGCCATTATCTTTAAATTGGAGGCAAGAAAGCTACTGGCTGACACAAGCACCTGCAGAGCATCCTATCACGTTCACAACCACTAGAAACATCATGGGTCCTGGCTTGTCAAGTTGATACTTCGTATACTTCTGTCTGTGAGTTATCCTGCATGTATGTGTACCACACAAAACAGAACTAATATTTAAACTCTTCTAAGACTAAAACCCACAAAAACAAGTTCAAACAGGAAACTGGCTGACCACAAAGGACTCCAGGGTGACGGGCAGACTAATAATTACAAATGTGTAGTGACTGTACCATATGATGCATTCTACAGAGCAATAAATCTTAAAATCGTTGCTCAGAAAGATGAGGAAAGAGGCTCACAAACAAAGGAAGTTACAACTCAAGGGTACATATTCACACTTATTCTTCTCCCCATATCCATCCTCCAGAGAGAGATAACAGGCCTCCTGAGTCATCCCTCTTCTTCCTCCAGCCACCACACACTAAATGGAACCTGTCATTTACTCAGAGGAGACCAGACCAGAAAATCATTAGGATTACTTGATATCCTACATCCAGGAAGTCAACTTTCACTCCTGATGAGATCTTCTGCATACCTTCCAACAAATGCCCACAGAAATAAAGATGCCAAACAAATTCTTCGAGAATAAAATATCTATCAATTCACAGCCCACAAAATGGTCTCAAGGCAATCTTAGATATACAAGTCACCACTAGCTTCATGACTTTGAGCAAAACCTGGGCACTGTGGAAGACTTTAATAATTAATTATTACAGTCAGAAACTTCCTTACAGCTGATATAAATCTGAATCCACCAGATAAAGGGGAAAAAAATCCTCTTTAATGGGTTCATATTACCCAAATTTCAAAACTCCAAAGCAAATAAATATTAAACATGTAACTTGCCAAGACTTGGGCTCTCCAAAGTGGAGATAATTAATGCTGTAGAGGTCCATATCCTCCGTGTGCCACGCGAATGTGGTTTTCCACATGCCAAAATAGAGGTAAGGGGTATTTACACCCTCAATAGAAATACCGCACTCTTCCTCAACCACATCCAAGATTGTGTTTAGGCGAGCTATGTTCCATTCATCCACACCCTAGAACCAGGAAAGAGAGAGAGGAAAAAAAAACAAATATTAACAAACTCATAAAGATAATATTTATTGATCAAACCATTATTTGCCAAAATTATTGCACTGTAGATTTTAATTCATTTCAAAATAAAAAATTAAGCAATAATAATCCAAGGCACATGCATACACAGAGACACACACACACATACAGTTATATGGATCCATGATTCATTATCCAAGATTACTGCCAGCATACTGTTCTGTATAAATATTAGTATAAAATCATGCCAAATAACAGAGAATTAAGGCCCCACTCCCCATGTGCTTTTAGTAAAAAATCATTGATTCAAAGCATATGATCTGGAGTGTGCTTTTCATCTTTCACACACCTTTTAGTTTGAGGGGTTTTCTATTTTTTAGCTTCTTTGTTTATTTGTACGTCACTCAAAAAGTCACATTCAGCATCAGACATCACCTTAATATACCACAAACAAAATCTCTCTTCTGTCGTCCCTCTCATCCCCATCCAGTTCAATTCTAGCATGAGACACATCGTTCCCTGAAAATTCAACTCTAATTATTAGAAAAATTCTTCGCATTATTCTAAGCTTTGTGTTAATCATTGAGCTTTTACTGTTCCTTCAACTACATATTAACCTCTTATGTTGATGGGAAATTTTAAACACAGAATAACTGCTAAAAATACTTACTCAAACTTTGGTAAGATTGCTGGAATACTATAATTTTATAACAGTATCCCAACATGGGTGATGAGAGAGAGAGAGAAGGTTTGAGTCACTGGTATAAGGGTTAAAGTGACAGGAAAAGATTCCAGTTTTATTGAATTTACCAATCAATTAATTCACTATAATTCACAGCTGCTTACAATTTTTTCAGAGACTGGACCCTCTCCTACACAATCATGTGGAAATTGCAATGTCTTTAAATGCATTTCAACCTCCTCATGGTGCTATTAAAGAAGGGCATTAAATTTATTTATGTTCATCAAAAAGGCTCTCCCCAGTAGCTATGCCAACAGTCTCACAGACAACCATACCTACTATTTCCTTTATACACTAAAAACTTTCAGGGGTGTTCTGTTTTCATTCTGGTCTTTAGATGATAATATAATCAGTGCACTGATCTTACTTCCTTGAGCTTTGAGGTCAGGAAAATTGTTGATGGAGCAGTAATGAAGCTCTGCCTCAGGAAATGCAATTAAAAGTGCCAGAGGAAATAACTTAATTCCCAAATTCTCCAAGGTAGCCACTCTATCTACAATTTAAACCCCACAGTAGGAAGTTTGCTATTTGGAAATTGTTCAAAGTATGTATCCTTTTAGAGAAGATCCTAGGCTCCAACTTATGAGACCTCATACAAGTTCAATCAAATTATGTAAAACATTTTCTCACTCTGTTTATAGTGATGCAATCTCTTAATTCTAGTCCAGTCAGACTTCAGTCCAATCACTCTAATAATAGAGTCCTATTTAAAAGTCATTACTGGGCAATGACTCTGAAGTAATAAATGAGCACCATATTATAGGAATCATTTTTAAACTGAATGAGCTCACAAATTTAGGAACAAACTATTGCTCGGAAATTCCTACATTTGGAGAAGTCTTGTCTTTGTTTCTGACTGATACTATCTTTCATAAGTAACTGAGGCTGAATCTTTTGACATCCCTAGACCTGTGGGTCTAAGGAGATGAAGGGAGAAAACTAATTCTTCCCAAAATAATGCCAATGAACATTAGTCCCACAAGGAGCTATGGTCAAAAAATTTTGGCCTCATTTTCTCTACCTCTTATAAAGTCACAGCGCCAACAGGCACTCGAAAGGTGATGAGAGGCCATGGTAGAAGGAAGCTGTTTAACATTGCTTAATTCCACATTTCCCAAAACTCTCTGGCCATGGGACCTTGTTTACGTAAGACTTGAGTATCTTTGCTCAACAACATCAACATCCAGCCCACATGTTTCTTCCCACAGCCACTGCCATCTCCTGCCATCATCCTTAGCACCTTCAATATTATCCCTGTGCGGCTCTTTCTACCCCTATCTCTCTCCTGAGCCTGACTGCCACATATCCAGCTCTAAGCTGGACTCACAGTGACCAAGAAAAACTTCTGAATTATATGAATTTACAGGGAAAAACATCATTTCATTAGAAATTCCAATTATTAAAAAAGAAGATCTACCTCTTAGATGCTCTAAAACTCTGAGAAACTACTCAAAGAAATTATAAAAGATTCTAACTAAAGTTTTCAGGTACTTTTATTTAGTATTTTTTAAAAGATTCTGCTTTTCCTCATTTTGGCTCTTACCATCCCTTTCTTATGACCCTTATCACATTTCAGCCAACACCTGCTAGAGTACTGTGATCCAAACAGAAGACCATCCACCCAATCCCCATTTGTTTCCTGGTAACTTAAAGCTAGGCTAATGTAAATTCCTGCCACCAACTCATACGGCTTTGACAAGCCCTTGAAGTATCAGAGGTAATGCATATGGAGAAAGAAAAATAAAATTTGGTTAGTTTCAAAGACTTCAAAATTCAACCAAGTTCACACAGTAATGTGTGAAAATTGTACCTTTCAATAACTAAAATGAAGGGTCTGGTCACATTTTTAAATAGAGGATTTTCTTAGGATCTTCACACAATAAGAATAAAATTAGATCCATGTGACATTCATTTTGCTTCAAAAGTTAATTACAATGTGTGACATGATAGTTCTTTTTGCTTCTTCCTTTCCATAAAGATACGTCATTCTCTAAATTTTTTACTTTTAAAAGAGGCCTCTTTTCCTTTTTGCATTTTTAAACACCAAAATACCTACAATTTTACAGCAGTTTTCTTTTCTTTCTGAAAGTCTAGACAATAACCAGTGCAGAGCAAGTTTTGAAGAAAAAAACAATTCTGCAACAAGAAGTACCATCTAAAAAGACTATTCACCTTAAAGAGGGAAATATGAAAGAAGGAGGGCAGAGAAGAAAAGGGGGTAAATGCCCAGTCAAATAAAAGATTGCAGAGAGCTTGGAATTCCTGCCTTGAGTCTAGACCATCGAGGCTTTGAGGTTAATAGTATACCTGGTTCCAGGCAAAAACAACTCAAGTCCTCTTGGGAGAAAAGCATCCTCCATTTAAACCTGTAAATTCTCCACAAATCAAGATCAAGCCAAAGCACATAACCAAAAATTGCCACACATACAGGGAAGCAAAGCATCATTGGAGAAAGCTAGCAAATACATCCGACCCTCCCCCACCCCAAGGACTTTTGACATCAGAATTTTCAGACACTAAAGAACTCGAAATGTTTAAAGAAATAAAAAATGGAATCACAAAGACAAGCAAGTAAATGAACTATTTGGAATGACCGTCAGATCTGGGGGGAGAGGTAGACTTCTAGAAAGGAAATATATCATTATTAAACTAAAAACTCATTGAAAGGATTAAACAAAAGAAGTAGTTTAATAAGACATTAACACACAGTGCAGTACAGAAAGACAAAATGGAATATCTGAAAGGCTGTTAAGCAATACTTAGGACGGAATGTCTAAGATACATGAATCCAGAGTCCCAGGAGACAGAAAAATACAAAACTATTTGAAGAGAAGACTGATAAAAACCAATTACACTAAAATTAAAATCTTTGTTCATTAAAAGACACTGTAAATAAGGTCATCTGTAAAAATTTTGAGGTCAACTTTAATTAACCTCAAATACACTGAATTGATGCTTACAAAACAGACTTCTCAGACCTTACTGATGCTACAGCTCTTATTTTCCAGTGGCCAAAACACCAAACGCCTACTACATTTACTGATTAAAAACTATTTATAAAATCTTCATTATTACTCCTACTCCTGAAGACAGTAATGTTCTATGTGGCCAGATATTTGGGCTCATTCTGGACTCAGGCAGTCCTATATTCTTTTTTAATTTATCTCTTTTCACAGCCATCCATGTTCAGTGTAAAAATAATTTGTTTGTCTTCCTTTTTAATTATTTCTAAGTAAGGGACTCAAAAAATTTAAAACTGCTTTTGTTTGATGTAATTTAAAATACAGAATTGATTTTGCAGGGTCAGAGATGACTGATGTTTTTGCTATATACCTTTACACACTATAACTAGTTACCAAGTATTTGTATACAATTGCAAACAAATATGCTTTCACAGCATAACTTACATATATGTAAACTTAAGTATTTAATTCTCACCATTCACTTTTAATTGACAAAGGAAAAAAAGTGAAAACTACAGAAACTGTGGTTTACTTATTAGAACTTTACTTATTGTTCTGGTCTTGGTTGTACCCATCTTTGGCCGGTCACACATCTACTCAAGAAACATTCCCAATAGGGTACAACAGGATGAGACTCTAAAATCACTTTCAACATCTATTAGGTATTGACTATTATAGCAAGTATTAAGTGTATAACATTTAATTTACACCTACAGAACTGTGGATGGCTTCTAATTTTGTTTTTAACTCTGTGGATTGTGTTTAAACAATTCAAAAGTATGTTCCTGATTTGGATTCACTACATGGCACTGCACAGTTGTCACTTTATTGAGTGTGTACAACAGTCCCATGAAGCTAGCAAGGCACACCCTTGTACAGTTCAGGTCCTAGAATCAAAACTGATGTTATCACACACACACACACACACACACACACACAAAGACACTGAAAATAAAATAAACAAAAATGTTTGAAAAGAACAAGCCACAACTGAAGCAAATGATTCAACATCTGTAACTGGCACAGTTTTGGTATCCAGAATACATAAAAAATTCTACAGCCATAAAAAGAATTTAAAAAAGGCCATTTGCAACAACATGGGGATTGTTGACCTGGAGATTGTCATTCTAAGTAAGCCAGAGCAAAAAAGAAAAATACCGTATGATATCACTCATACATGGAATGTAAAAAAAAAAAGAAAAAAGGAAAAAGAGGACACTAATGAACTCATCTATAAAACAGAAACAGACTCACAGACATAGTAAACAATCTTACGGTTACTGGGGGAAAGGGGGTGGAAAAGGATAAATTTGGGAGTTTGAGATTTGCAAATGTTAGCCACTATATATAAAAACAGATTTAAAAAACAAATTTCTTCTGTATAGCACAGGGAACTATATAAAATATCTCGTAATAAAATTAATGAAAAAGAATATGAAAACTAATATATGTATGTATATGCATGACTGGGACACTGTGCTGTACACCAGAAATTGACACATTGTAACTGACTATATTTCAATTTAAAAAATTCCAAATAGTATTCAAAAATCAAAAATCCAATAGAAAAATAGGCAGACTATGTTTCACAAAAGAGGAGACATAAATGGCCAAAGACATGAAAAGATATTCTATGTCATGTATAACCAGACAAATGCAAATTCACACATAAGACATTTTAAAGCCACAAGATTGACAATAAGTAATGAGGTGAACAATATTAAGTGATGAAGAAAATGTATGTGAGCATGAGGAAGCTTTTGGAGGTGGTGGGAAGTGCTCTAAGACTTGACTGGTTGTGGTGGTTGCACAAAAGCCATGGAATTACACATGTAACTTGGTGCATTTTGTGGTATGTAAATTATACCTCAGTAAAGCTATCTTTAAAATGATTACACAGTGAGGGGGGAGTTAAAATTATTACACAGTGCTGGGGGAGCATAAATTCGTACAGTCTTTGAAAAACAAAGTGACAGTCTCTGACCAAGTTGAACAACCTCTGAGGCAGCACTCCCATTCCTAGGTAAATCTTTAGAGAACTTGTATACAGTGTGCCAGGAACCATACACAGGAAAGTGTTCATAGCAGCAACATTTATTTTTTTAAAAAGAAAAAGAAAATATCCCCCAGCAGGACAATAAAAATAAAATGTATATGCACAAAATGGAATATTATACAGCAATGGAAATGACTGAACAAATTGCTAACACAATAACATGGATGAATCTGGAAAACCTACTGTTCGGTGTAGTCTCAGAAGACTACATTAAATAATACTATTTTAAATAAGGTAAAAAATGAGCCAAATTATTTATACTATTTAAAGATATATGTTTGTGTAAGAAAACCTTTTTCTTAAAGACAAGAAATCAAACACAAAGCTCAGGCCACCCCTGGGTGATGAGGGAAAGTAGCAGGGAAGGACTGTAGAAAGAACAGCCCATGAGCAGTATTGTTAATGTTTCAGCTGCTGGGCTGCATGGTGGGTCTGGGGTATTCACTGCATTGTTGTGCTTCAAAACATAAGTATATTGCACATAATCAGATACTACATTCCAAAAATAAGACAAAGAAACAGTCATGAAGAGACTATCTCCTGAGTAACATCCCAGGGCACCATTTCTGCCCTGGCACCTTGTCTTACTGACAGGAAGACAGTGTTTTTTTCGTGAAAATAGAAGGAGCATTTTCTTAAGGAGTACCCCTGTAACAAACATCCTTCATGGTTATGACAGGACAGGCTTTGACAGATGGCAGAAAGTATAAACTGCTGAGCTGTAGATTGACCTTATACATAAATGACTACTGCAAAATAGAATTCTTCACAATTCTCTTGGTCAGAGTTAGCTACTGAAAATCTCATTACAGCCTCAGGATTTTTGTCCCCTTTCACTTTAGTATTGCCACTGGTTGCAGCTAACATAATTCGGTACATACTATGGAGCAGGCCCTGTCCTACGTATTTTATTCATTCGTCTCATTTTATCCTAAGAGGTAGACACTACTATCATCTATTATTAATGCCATTCTATAGATGAGAGAGCTACCCCAGGAGGAGTCACAAAACTTGCCCAAGATCTCACAGCTCATAATTGTGGAGCAGGGATTCAAGGGTGAAAATGGAAAAGTCTGACCCGAGCTGGCACTACTGTGGTTCTAGCCATGTGGCCAAACAATGAGCCAGAAAGTCAATTCTAAACTACCTAATTCTATATGATCAAAGAAGGAAAAAGTTTCCTCTCTCCCCCAATAACTGGAAGGGAGAGTTAGTAATTTGGTGATTAGGTTTACTACTTTCCTATTTTTTTAAGGACTACCTACCAAAAAGATGATTTGAAAATACTGGCTTAGGCCAAGAACAGGACTCATGGATTCACTCACAGACATGCATTCTATTTTTTTTTTAATTACAGAAATAATAAACAGAATTGTTAACTTTATTTTACACTTCTATATGTGGCCCTTGCAGAAAATCCTAAAAGGAATGTTAACCTTATGAAGCCCTCTTCTCCTTTAAAAACGATCAATGATCTCAATGTTTAATAAAATACTAAACCCACACCCAGACAAGTTATTTTTACATATAGGAAATTATAAACACAAAAATCCTTATTCATGTATCCATATTTTCTATACTAAGCCCTTTGTCTCATTCAACTCTTTAAAGTGTATTATACTGCAGTGTAACACAACACTTCTAAATCACTGTGGCTGAAAGTTTAAAAACTTTATGGTATTCTGTGATGGAATTTGGGGGGGGGAGGGCATGCCCACCATGGTTTTGAAAGTGTGGATTACAAAAAGTTTTTGTAAAATAATCAAGCAATTTCCACAAATTTAAAAGACAACAATCATTTGGAAAAGCTATGGAAATCAATTCTAGGAATTGCAGACTTTAAGCTTTTTGCTGAAAAATAAAAGAATGGAAGGCAGAAAAAGAAAAGAAT
Source organism: Camelus bactrianus (assembly GCF_048773025.1). Taxonomy (NCBI): domain Eukaryota; kingdom Metazoa; phylum Chordata; class Mammalia; order Artiodactyla; family Camelidae; genus Camelus; species Camelus bactrianus. Next base: position 29,072,597 of record NC_133542.1, read on the forward strand.
ATGTATAAACACAGAGAAATGTTTAGAATAATATTCTTCCAAATTGTTAAAAGGCTGTGTTGGGGGGGGCAGGGTACTGAAAAGGTGATATTAAATTTATTTTAAAAAATCACTATGGCTGTTAAACTTTCATAACAGAAATTGCCTAAGAACGTAGTACCTATTTTCACGTTTTTTACGAACAGAACCCCATTTAATTGAAAGAACAACGTAGTTGTATAAAAACTGCATGCCCAACTTCTCTTGCAGCTAAGGCTAGACATGGTACGGTTCTGACCAATAAAATGTAACTAGTCATCACAGGGCAGGGCTTCCAGAAGAAAGCTTTGAAGAGGCTACCTCAAACAAGCACATTTCCTTTGCCCTTTTTCCCTCTTCCCTCCACCAGACATTCAGACATGATTAGCAGCAACCACAGGAACAGAAAGGTAAGGATCTCATCTTGAAGATGGCAGAAGAAATTGCTAGGAGTACAGGTCTATGATGACATCATGGAACCAACACACTGGACCTGGACTACCTGACTCAAATTTTTACATGAAAACTAAATAATTTGTTTTAGCTATTGATTTTAAGGTCTCTATTACTGACAGCAAAATAATGGCTGACTGATACAGTTCTTTCTTACCAACCAAATCCGAAGGTCCTCAGTTGCTCCATTCTCTAGTGGATTTATGTAAGAAAGTAATATACAAGTCTGTGATACTAATGTGATCCTACTAAAGGAAAAGTAGAAGCCACTTAGCTTTTGAATGGTGCCAACATGTTTTACAACTTTTTACAACTGCTTGAGCCTTTTTACAACTGCTAATGCCAGGAAAACTCCAATTTAGATAAAGAATTTACCTGTTTTCCCAGTTCCCCTCTAATACTCTACCTACTTTTGATTGTTTCTCCCAGCTGTTTGTTTTTTCCATCTTGTTTTCATTTCTCCCCCAATGCTACTTCTCACTTAAAGCAGTTGGAATAGAGTTGGCACTGTTGAGTTTCCCTTTATTCTTTATGAAAAAAACAAAAAAAAAACCAACTTAAGGTATTTCCAATGGTCTCATTTTCATTCTTCACAGTGTAAATTTTGGACCATATACATAGGCTCAACATTATTCCTTCAACAACAACAAAAAAAACTAACAATTTTCCTGAATATTAAACTATATTTTCTCATTGTAGAATATTTGAAACATAAGTCTTTTTAAAAATCAAACTTACAAACCTTCAAATAAGACAAAATCATTGTATCATTTTAGTAGTATCTTCCTCTAAAAAAAAATTTTCTTCTAATTAGAACACAATTAGAATCAGAATCCTGGAATTCATGGCTCTACTTCTGTTCCAGTAACCCCAAAAGTCCACTGCCAGATGGTGACTTATTCTGAGGAACCTATGCTAGGAAACTGGCGTACGGGAGCAGCTTCCCAACCTCTCCATCTCAGCCAGACCTGCCGCTCCTTACCCACAGTCAAGTGGATGCTTTATGAGGGAATGTATACAATACTGGAAATCCTGTGGGGGCATTCAAGATCTTGGGGAACTGTCTATATACAGTTATCTTGGTTTATTCACTCACCATTGCATTGTGAACATTTTCCTACCATTTATTTTATTGTATATATTACCTTCATGTCTGTATCAATTTGCATCATTATTTTCCTATGTGACATATGGGTTGTTTTACATTCTTCGCCATATTTTTTTTTAAAAAACACTGGGAAATAACTTTGCTACAGAAACACTCATCTAATTTCTAGTCATTTCTAAAACAGACTCTTGAAACAGGTGTGGATCAATAGCTCCTTTTTGACAACAGAATTATTTGTATCTTTCTACTCCATTTATAAATTCCCTCCTTTAAAAAAAATCTGTTTCCAAGTCTTTTAAAAATCATAATAAAGAAGGAATCTAGATGATCTTCATCTTCCTTTTTTAAAAAATGGGGACAAGTGGGGCCAAAGTAGGAACTGAGTTTCAAGTACACACGTCTTATCAAAGTCCTTTTATAAACCTGCAGACAAGGTCAGCTGCAATGGGGACAGAAGTTTGCTTCTGAAGATCACTAAGCACCCAGTGAAGACCCTGGCAGATACTAATCCAAGAAAGGAGAGGTCCAGGGCACACAATGTAGTTCCAAGTTCTAACAATCCTTCCTGGTGACAGTCTAAAACGATGGAAAGAGGTCTTCCAGCTCTGCCACTAAGTAGGTGCTACCCTGGATAAATGCTAACATTTCAGTCTGAAGTTCCTCATCTATAAACATGTTGGCTACATTATGATCTCCAAGGCTTTTTCAGGTGAATTCATCAATGATTTGATGATCACCAGCCAAATTCAGCACTAAAACTGTGGCTTTTCACCTCTGGGTTTCAGGTTCCTTCCCCTTCAGTAATTCCCTCTGCCTGTTTCCCACAGTCATCCACCCCTCTGGGCACACTGATCATCCAGCACCACAGGAACCCTCTTAGCATCCTCACTCCCCACTGTGGTTCACATGTCTGATGCCCACTTGATGCCCTGAATTCTCACCACAATCTCGGGGACTGTGCCAATGCCCAAAAAGCATAACCTCCTTACATGCCTATGGTACACAGTATTCACACCAACCACGGGGCACCTAGTCTGCCCTGTACTTGCCAGGTATCCCTTAGGGGAACCTTTCATGACTCTCCAGCTACCTAGTAAACACCCTCCACTGGCAAACCCCTGACATCCCTAACACTTCTCACACCCCCACAAACCACTCAGCATGGGACTCGACATATATTTGTTTGTTTATCAAGTCAGCACTTAATTGAACATCTAAGTATACTTTAATTGTGAAGTTTATCAGTTGAGAGGTAAAGAAGAGAAGTAAAACAGAAACGACTATTTCTATCCAAATCCTATCCAACCCAAAATTCTTCTAAACCATTTCTAACATAAGATCAGACCATTTTCCCCGTGAACATTCCGAGATCAGTAGTTCCTTACCTCTCACGTGGCAGCCCGATCTGTTCTGAAGCAGCTGTTATTTTTTAGAAAGTTCTTCCAGTGACAAAAGTGATCTTCCCCAGAGCAGTACCACCTAACCCTCTCACATATCTGACAGATACTTGAGGGCAGTAGCCATGTACTCTGAGGTCAGCCTGCATCTGGGCTTAACTCTATTCTATCAACAATTCCCTAGCAATAACCCTCCAAAAACATAGCTTCCAGAACTGATGGGACACTCTGGATACAATGTGACCAGTGAGTAGAAGAACTACCATCACCTTCCCTGTCTGGATGGCATAACTTGAGATCATGCAGGCTGACTTAATTCACTAAAGATTAGCCATAACATGCTGGCAGGTAATGAGTTTTGATTAACTAGAAGCCATATTTCACAGAATTAAAATCTGAAAGTCATGATTCCAGGCCAATAGCTCTCTCAGTAGTAAAACATGTCTAGAATGATGATATTTTGCACTGGATTAAAAATTATACATACAGTTAATGTTCTGGCTTCAAATCATTTCTTATTCAGTATAAATGTTATCCTGATATGATAAAAATACAAAATGGAAAGGAACTCTCCTGGTGACTCAAACAGTTTAAACTGTTTTACCTCATTTGGAAACTCACAGCCTTAGATATATTTGTTGTCCAAGAGTGCCATCTGGTGGATGAAGGTATTTAAGCTATTCCATTGTGGTAAGAGAAAAAATGTCATCTAAGGCTAAGTGTCATTAAGATAAATGTTGGTATAAAAAGATTACAATGCTTCAGCCAACAGATTTCTTATAAAGGGGTTCTTGACAAAGTTCCAATATAAAAGAAATCTAGAACTCATAAAAATTCATTCTCAAAGAATTTAGTTCACCTTCTTGAAGAAGTGTTACTTATAAAAAGCAAACATTTTTAAGATGAATATTCTTATTCAGAAGAAAGAAACACCTGGACATAAAGCATCCAAAGAAGGCTAAATTACTGTGAAGTGGGAACCTTGCTGGTGTACTACTCTGAAAACATGAGCTTAAACAGGCCTCTGCAGACAACACTGCCTGTTGGGATATGAATGCGGTGTTCAACTCAGAAAGTCTGGACAATGCAGGAGACAGGTGAGGCTTAGGTGGTGTCTACCAACACTCAACAAAAAGAAAATCTTGCAAAGAAGACTCTTTTGAAAACAGACAATACTCTGGAAATCCTTCTGGTGTTATCAACTAAGAAGATAACAGCCAGCCTAAGAAAAGCATGTGGGACTTCATTTTAAACTTCGATTTAATGAACCATTACCACTAAGAGGATCACCGTTATACCAGATGACAGGCATTCTCACAAATGCAGCTCAGAACACAAATGAGCACAGAACACAAGCCTGAATGACTTCCTGTCACCGTACTAGTATAAGTAAACAATGGTGATGCCTACTCTTAGCTGTCACACACAGAACAAAGAGAAACACTCTGTCTTCAAAGGTCTGCAGAAGTGTGGCTGTTGGCAATCCCAGAAATGTTCCTTCTCTCCTACAGATATCTGCTGATTTACATGTCCCTTAGTCAACCTACAGTTACAGGGCTTTTTACTCCCTGCTCCTCTTTTCTTTGTCTCCTTTTTCATGTGTTTGTTTCCTGAAGAAACTCCCATGCTTCTTTTATCAGAGGTCGAATTTGTTAAATGTACAGTTAGCAAAGGCTAATTAAAAACTCTTTCTTTATCAGTGGACAAACCCTTAGTAAAACATAACCAGAAAAAAATTTCTTTTCAAATCTTAGGACTCATATTTCTGTTACTGTTTCCAAGGAATCACCAAGGGCCACCCAAGAACATGAGTGGCTCTATTTCGAAGATCAAGAACTTCTTTACTTTACAGAAGGTTCCTAACATCACCAAACACTTGAATTTCATTTCAAGGTACCAATGTAGTCAATATGAGTCTCCCAAAAACATTCAGAACTTTAGCTATAGCCCATCTATCTCAAAAAGGTTTTGAGCATCCTTCCCCAACAGCAAATAATTATGCCTCTATATTAGGGGTTGGCAAACTTTTTCCGCAAAAGGCAAGATGGTAAATATTCTAACTTTTGCAGGCCATACAGTCTCTGTCACAGCTACTCAGCTCTGCCTCTGTAATACACAATAGTCACACGTAATATGTTAATGAACAGGTAAGGCTACGCTCCAACAAAACTTAATTTACAAAGAGAAGCAACAGGCAGAATCTAGCTGCCAAGCTGGGCTTTCTATCACACACCCAAAGGCTGCACTTTGTCATAGCATGCCTTTGATAGTCTTGACATTTTAGTTCAAAAAACAGTAACTTGCTTAAATCATGTTAGCACTGCTGCTGTCACAGGCTGCTGCCCATGGTGTTGATTGGGATTTTTAAGTATATCTTAAGGAAGTCAAGCTCTGAAAGCAGCAGTCAAATGAAAGAGGGGCCAAGACTCAGGCTCTGGAATCTCCAGGCCCTACTCCCCTGACTATCAAGGCTGATTGTCCTCAACTAGTTACCCTCACCCCTAAATTCCTGTGTTGTATACAAGCCTGGATCAACACTACAAAGGCACCTCCTTTGCCCCTTAAAAGACTTGCCCGGTGCTGCAAGACAAACATCTGAGCAGCAAGGACCACTACAGCCCTGTCTCTGGCCAGGTCGAGCCCTCTCCCCAGAGCCACAATTCCAGGTCTGCCTCACCCTCCTCAAGCCCATGTTCACCAAAAAGTCTCAATTCAGTAAAAATACAGAGACTATTAAGTGTAGTCTTAGCCTCAGATTTACCTAGTTCCTGCCCCATTCTTCTCTCTCCTTCCTCTACCTGACTTGAACTCGCTCATCTATGCCAAGCTCAGATGTCCTCTCTCCTCCAAAAAGTCTTCCGTCAGTGGCAATCTACCTACTCTAAGTGTCTCTCCTCCAGGCTCCCTGGAACCCCACACTTGCCTTTATGGCCAAGAGCATTACATCTTACTGCTCCTCTGCCCCTCAAGTCTGTGACTTATTGCAAAACCTGGATCCTTATTCATCTTTGCACCCTGCACAAACTATTTCTCTTACCTCCCCACACCCTCTTCAAGAACCCCCACCTTCACCAAAAGGCTATGGCTTTTCAATTCCATCTTTTAACATTAAAGGAAATAGCTATAGCTAAAAATTGGGGGCAGGGGGTGAACTGCAATTTGATGACTATAATCCCTTTCAAAATGATGCCTGAAACCATAACAGACCAGTTCCCAACACAATTTAAATATTGAACTGAACAGTTAAATAATGCAAAGATACAACAATAAAGAGCAAAACAATACATGGGCTTTTTTCATTGCACATTCATTGTGATGACTTCAAATGTTCCTGACAGTTACAGGTTATTATCACATTCACTCTACATCACTCTCTTTAATTCACTCTTTCTCTTATTACTCTGCATCTACCTCAAGGGGGCAAATATACAGGCTATTTTTCATTTGTTCGAATTTATGTACCTTGAGTGTGATTGGTTTTGTTTACCAGCAGCAGTTTACAACATCTCTCTCATGCCTTTCTTTATGCTACAAAAGCACTGAAAATGTCAGCTCAGCTCTGGAGCTACTAAGTGTGCCTACAGAAATTCCATAAAGTATTATGCCTTGTGGGTCCTACCAAAATGACAGATTCCTGGCTCCAAAACCTGTAAATGATGAGGATGTTTTAAAAGTGCATGTTTACAAACCAGTGGATTTTGTTCATTGGATTTTAATAACTAAAGTTACTCAAATTTGAAGTCTAAAGTCAATGTTCCCTTGAAGCAATGCCAATGTGTAACTGGTTTTCAAACACAAGCAGTAAAATGATAAGCACAGCAAACCAAAGTCCATCAGGCTCATGTGTGCTGTCAACAATTACATTATTTTACTATCAAATATGAAAAGCTACCTCACGGTGGTTTTATGTCAACTATTCAGAAAATCACCCCAAATATGCTGCTCTACCTCAATTATTTTTGCAAAAAAATATATATAGCCGCCATGCCATCATTACATCTAACTATGGACAATAGTAATTCCATAGTATCATCTATCAGCCAGTCCATTTTCAAAGATAAGAATTGTCCTTTCAATAACAGTGTTCAACAACTGAAAATCCATATAGAAAAACTGAAATTGTGTCACTACCTCATATCCAGAAATGTGTAAAGAACTCTACATCAGTAAGAAAACCATGACACAAAAGAAAAATGTACAAGAGGTCTGAAGAGGCATTTTGATTAAGAAGAAATCAAAATAGCCAATGAACACAGACAAAAAAATTAATGTGATTTCAAACTACAAAACTACACACCCTCATTTAATTTTGGAATGACTAAAATTAAAAGAACAATACAAAGTGTCAGGGAAGGTGTGGAGCAATGGGCAATTATCAGTATGCAGCAAACATTGGTACAGAACGGTGTAAACTAGAAAATAATTTTCTAACCATGTATACACCCTGTAACCACTTCTAGGCCATACACCTGATAGAAATGCAAGCTTCCATGCCCCAGAAAACACGTGTAGAGCATTCACAGACATTTTGTGCTTGCAACTCAAAACTAGAAGCCATCAAAATGATCATTAGTAGCAGAACAAATAATCTGGGGTGCAATCATATAATCAAATACTATACAGCAATGAAAATGAATGAACTGCTCCTACACCCAATACAGTAAAAGCTTAGAAATCTAATAAGGTGTGACAGAAGCCAGACATGTAAGAGTATATAATGAATAATTCTTCAAGTTATATAAAACTCAGAAACAAGATACAATGAGCTGCATTTTCAAGGGAAAAAAAAAGGGAGTGATTACCATAAGGTCTGAATAGTGATTACTTCTGGAGGAAAGAGGGGAGACTGTAATATGTAGGTAGGGGAACTCTAGGGTGCCGGTGATGTTTTCCTTGATGTCAGTGATGATACATAGGTGATCACCTTACAGTAATTTTTGAAACTCTAAGTCTATGTTTTAGGGAATTTGCAGTTTATATATCAAAATATAAAAGGTTTAAAAATAGTATGATAATTGACTCAGGCAAGGATTATCAATGCATACAAATTCCCTGGGTGAAAGGCTATTGGGGAACAGGTCTAGTCTCTAAATATCACCCTATAGATCACTTACTAATTTTAAAGGGAAATCCTTGGCTCTATCCTTCATATGGAGAAAAAAAAGAAGTTTATAAAGAACATTACTTGGAAAATTAGGGATCTATGAATATGGTCTGCATATTAGATATTATACAAAAGTTAAATTGCCTTGTAATTGAAAGATACATACTAAAATAATTAAGGGTGATCCGTCATGTGTCTGCAACTTACTTCCAAATGTTACAGCAGAGAGACAGACACAGACAAGGACGGAATGATAGAGAATGATGGAGTTCTTTATACATTTCTGGATATGACGTAGTGGCACAATTTCAATTTTTCTATACGGATTTTCATAAAGCAAATGAGGCAAATATTAACAACTGGGGAATCTACACATAGGTATCTGGTGTTCACAGCACTAATTCAACCTTTTGGTAAGCAAGAAATTTTTCAAAATAAAACAATGTGAGAAGATAAAAGGTTTCAAAAAGGAAAATAAAAATTTTTTAAATAAGGTTTACAAGTATCAGAAAAAGGCAAAAAGGATTAGATGATATCAAGTGGATTACATTCTATTGAAAAATAACTGGAAAGACTGTAATAATACATACTTTAAAAAAATTCTCACAATTTGTGAGGGGGGAAAACAATATAAGCATGTTTCAAATGATGAAGGAAAAACTACAGAAAAATACATACTAAAATACTACTTCTGCCTTAAGGTGGTAGCAATATAAATAATATTTCCTGTTTTCCAAGTATTTTTAAAATGTGCTTTGCTTTTAAAAAATGTGAATGTAATTTAAAGATTAGCCAGAAAAGCACATACATATTACTTTGAACAGTCT